>NC_059215.1:7018791-7172360 GCF_020615455.1 Coregonus clupeaformis
GAGAAGTGGTCTGTGGTCACCACCTGCAAAACCAGTCCTTTATTGGGGGTGTCTTGCTAATTGCCTATAATTTCCACCTGTTGTCTATTCCATTTGCACAACAGCATGTGAAATGTATTGTCAATCAGTGTTGCTTCCTAAGTGGACAGTTTGATTTCACAGAAGTGTGATTCACTTGGAGTTACATTGTGTTGTTTAAGTGTTCCCTATATTTTTTTGAGCAGTGTACATTCCCCTTTATTACTTTCCAACCCCACCACCCTTTCCCTAATTGGAGTAAACTAGTGAACAACAATGCTTAGGCCTCTACTTCCAGCTTATACTAAATATCTACATTTTATGGACACAGTCTATTTTACAATAATTATATATATATATATTATTTTTTTCTCCTGAACTTCTTCTACTCTCAACCTCTCCGATCATTTTCATGATGTCCATCCGGTTTGCTTCTATATGCCATATCTTTCTACTGTGCTCTTTCCCAAAAGCTCCCAACATACAACCTATATACTTATTATGGACACAGTATGCCTACATTATTAGTTATCTTGTTATTATTTGTTGTTATTTGTTATTAGTCCCATCCTTCAACTCCATTCAACACCTCCCATCTATCTCTTAACACCATCCATATAGGATTTCTATTTGCCATATATATTTCAACTGTACTGTGATGTTTTACAAAAATTCTGAACCTTTCTATTCTCATTGTTTCAACAGATTGTGAATTAAAAATAAACATTTTTGATACAAGTATTATTATATTATTGATTGATTGACTATGACTTTTCAGATCACCCAGTAATGCTATCTGCAAGGTTAGCTCCAGGTAAATATTGCAATCCTTTAGCCATTCCTGGACCTGTGTCCAAAAACAAGCTACAAATGGACAGTACCAAAACAAATGATCTAATGATTCTGTCTCTTCGCAGCAACATCTGCAGAGCTGGGAAGATTGTATCCCCCATATAAATAACATTCTATTGGTAGCAAGAATTTTATATAATAATTTAAATTGAAAGATTCTAATTTTTGAATCCTGTCTCGTTTTGCGTATCAGTTCATAAACACTATGCCATGGGATCGGTACGTCAAAAATCTCTTCCCAACTATTTTGCAATCTATATGGGACGGCTGTCAATCCTTTGGTCCTTAAATGAAACTGATATACTTTTTTATTTATCACAGTTTTCCTTAACAAATTATGTTCTTTAATGCAGACAGACAAGTTCCTTACTTTCTCCCCCTTCCACTTTCCTCTTCCATTTTTGCGGTAAGGCTGCAATTATTTGGTTGTAGTTTTGGGTAGAGCAGACATTTCCATATGTTTTTGTTAGCTGCATGTGCGACATAACTCCACCAGTCCTACCGATGATATCATTTACGAAGATTATACCTTTTATAAACATTTTGTCAAAAAAAAAAGGTTTTTTATCAATTAGTATATTTGAGTTTAACCACAATATTTGTTGCATTATTTGTTCTGTCGTTTCTTGAATTGAAATTGCAACCAACTTTCTATGGCTTGTTTTAGAAATAGTGATATTTGGGAGATGATTTCCTTTTCAAATAACTGAAAGTGAGAGGTTGTTATCTGAATAAAGGGAAAAAGGCCATTCTTGAACATTGGGTGAGACAATCTTACTAATTTGCTAGAGAACCAGTTCAGATCTAAGTATAACTTTTGTATGACTGAAGCTTTTAGTGATAGGTCTAATGCTTTAATATTTAATAATTTCTGTCCTCCGAATTCATATTCATTATATAAATAGGCCAGTTTAATTTTGTCTGGCTTGCCGTTCCAAATAAAATGGAATATTTTTTTCTCATATAATTTAAAAAACTGTTCACTAGGCGTAGGCAAGACCATAAGCAAATAGGTAAACTGGGATAATACTAAAGAGTTAATCAGGGTGATTTTTCCACAAATTGACAGGTATTTACCTTTCCATGGTAGCAAGATCTTATCTATTTTTGCTAACTTTCAATTAAAATATTTTAGAGTGAGATCATTTATTTCCTTTGGGGTATGTATTCCGAGTATATCCACATTACCATCAGACCATTTTATTGGTAAACTACATGGTAATGTAAAAATTGTATTTTTTAGTGATCCAATACGTAATATAGTACATTTGTCATAATTTGGTTGTAATCCAGACAAGTTAGAAAATGTATCTAGATCCTCTATGAGGCTGTGTAGGGATTCTAGTTGTGGATTTAAAAGAAAACATGAATCATCAGCGTACAATGACACCTTTGTTTTTAAGCCCTGGATTTCTAATCCCTTGATATTATTGTTGGATCTGATTTTAATAGCTAACATCTCAATGGCATTAATAAATAGATATGCCGATAGTGGACAACCTTGTTTCACTCCTCTTGACAGTTTAAAACTTTCTGAGAAATAGCCATTATTTACTATTTTACACCTAGGGTTACTTACATGATTTTGACCCATTTTATAAGAGATTCTCCAAAATTGAAATGCTCCAGGCATTTATATATAAACCCCAGTCATACTTTATCAAATGCCTTTTCGAAGTCTGCTATGAATACCAGGCCTGGTTTCCCAGATTTTCCATAGTGTTCTATTGTTTCCAGTACTTGCCTTATATTATCTCCAATGTATCGTCCATGTAAAAAACCTGTCTGATCAGGATGAATAATGTCCGATAATACCTTTTTAATTCTATGCGCTATACATTTTGCTAGAATTTTTGCATCACAACACTGAAGTGTAAGGGGCCGCCAATTTTTTTAATGGACTGGATCTTTATATTTTCCACTTGTATCCTGTTTCAGTAATAATAAGATCAGACCTTCTTGAGTGTCAGATAATCTACCATTTACATAGGAGTGGTTAAAACATGCTAATAACGGTCCTCTTAGTATATCAAAAAAGGTTTGGTATACCTCGACTGGTATGCCATCCAACCCTGGAGTTTTCCCGGACTTAAAGTCTTTAATTGCATCCAGAAGTTCCTCCTCTGTAATTTCACCTTCACATGAGTCTTTCTGTGTGGCTGTTAATTTTACATTATCAATAGAAAAAACATCTCTACGATTAGCTTCAGTTAGAGGAGATGGAGGCGACTGAAACGAAAACATATGCTTAAAGTACTTTGTTTCCTCCTTCAAAATATAATTTTGTGAATCATGGGTGACTCCGTCAATTGTAACCAGTTTCATTAAATTCTTTTTGGTAGCATTCCTATGTTGAAGATTAAAAAATAATTTTGTGCATTTTACGCCATATTCCATCCAGTTTGCTTTATTTGTATAATATATTACACTTGATCTTTCTTGAATAAGTTTCTCCATTTCTTTTTGTTTTTCCTCTAATTTATTCTGAGCCTCTATGTTACAGTTTTTATTGCCATCTATCTGTTCTGTTAGACCTATTTCCTTTGTTAGCATAAACTCTTTTGACCTAAATTGCTTTTGTTTTCGAGATGAGTACTGAATTGCATGGCCTCTAAAGGCACATTTAAAGGTGTCCCATACAATAAGGGGATTCGCTGTACCTATGTTATGTCGGAAAAAGTCAGTTATAAATTCCATTGTCCTAGTTAAAAATAAATTATCATCCAAAAGGCTTTGATTAAATTTCCAATATCCTCGCCCACGTGGAAATTCAGTAAGAGTAATGTATATGCCAATTATATGATGGTCCGACCGTATTCTGTCCCCTATCAACACTTTTTAAACTTTTGGTGCCAACGAGAATGAGATAAGAAAGAAGTCAAGACGACTAGCTTGATTGAGTCTCCGCCATGTATATCTCACTAGATCAGGATATTTAAGCCTCCATATATCTACTAGTTCTAATGTACCCATGACATTCACGATTTCCTTAAGAGCATGTGGGTGATTGATTCTGGTGTGATTTCCTTTACGGTCCATTGAGCTATTTAAAACAGTATTATAATCCCCCACCATAATAATATTGTCTTGAATTGCTTGCAGGGTTGATAATTTATTATATATATTGTCAAAGAAGTGTGGATCATCATTATTTGGTCCGTAAAGGTTAATGAGCCATATCTGTTTATGGTCCAATAACATATTTAAAATAATCCATCTACCTTGCGTATCTATTTGGACAATTTGCACATTTGGGATCGAAATTACTATTAATTAATATCATCACCCCTACTACCATCGTCTCTACTACCTTATACCACACCACAGCCCAGGCCTGGGTTAGATCAAATGTTAGTGTTGGGCTGGAACAAAACATGCACACCCTAGTCTGTAGCTCTCCAGAACTACGCTAGCAGACCACTGACCTGACGTCATAAACAAGCTCCTAACATGGATTGGCGTAGGCATGGTTAGTGGGAGTTTTCACCACCTCGTTTCTTAATGCAGTTTCCTTTCGTTTCCTTTCAAATCAGTGAAGGGAAGTGAACAAGTGCACACTTTGGGAGGAAGGAGAGATCATTGGGACATAGCTCTAACCCCTGACCTCCGACCCCTGTAAGACTAACCCCAGACATCTAACAATAACCCCTGAACTCCGACCCCTGTAAGACTAACCCCAGACATCTAACAATAACCCCTGAACTCCGACCCCTGTAAGACTAACCCCAGACATCTAACAATAACCCCTGACCTCCGACCCCTGTAAGACTAACCCCAGACATCTAACAATAACTCCTGAACTCCGACCCCTGTAAGACTAACCCCAGACATCTAACAATAACCCCTGACCTCCGACCCCTGTCAGACTAACCCCTGACCTCCGACCCCTGTAAGACTAACCCCTGACCTCTTGTCGTTTGATCTCCTTGGCCGTGAGGTCGTGACTCTCCACTGTGTCGCTCCAGCATTGGCTACTGCGTCGCCGTGGGAACGACGAGGCCTTCTGTCGCGAACGAATAGGAGCGGGGGGCAAAGGTCGTGCCTCTGTCCGGAAACTGATGGAACGCTGAGAGGAGAGAGAGAGACACACTCCGGGTTGAGACATGCATATTACACATCCTTACACATATTTGAATTTAGACAATACGTGTTTCCTCCATCCTCAGTCTCTGATGTACTAGAGCAGGGTTTCCCAATGCTAGTCTGGAAGGTTGTGCGTGTGTGTAGTCTATGTGCAAGAGTGTGTGTGTATTCTCTGTGTGTGTGTGTGTGTGTGTTCTCTGTGTGTGTCTGTGTGTGTGTTCTCTGTCTGTGTGTGTGTGTTCTCTGTGTGTGTGTGTTCTCTGTGTGTGTGTGTTCTCTGTGTGTGTTACCGTTATACTCTTCCCAAAGCGTTTCAGGACAGGTGTTTTGACTGGGGTGATGATGCCTGTGACTCCTCCCCCTTTCCCCACCGGCTTAACCCTTTTATTGCTGGGCTCCTGGGATGAAACATGCATCTTAGACATGGATGAAACATGCCTCAGAGACATGGATGAAACACGCCTCAGAGACATGGATGAAACACGCCTCAGAGACATGGATGAAACATGCATGACATGTGGATGAAACACGCCTCAGAGACATGGATGAAACACGCCTCAGAGACATGGATGAAACATGCCTCAGAGACATGGATGAAACACGCCTCAGAGACATGGATGAAACATGCCTCAGAGACATGGATGAAACATGCCTCAGAGACATGGATGAAACATGCCTCAGAGACATGGATGAAACATGCCTCAGAGACATGGATGAAACACGCCTCAGAGACATGGATGAAACACGCCTCAGAGACATGGATGAAACATGCATGACATGTGGATGAAACATGCCTCAGAGACATGGATGAAACACGCCTCAGAGACATGGATGAAACACGCCTCAGAGACATGGATGAAACATGCATGACATGTGGATGAAACACGCCTCAGAGACATGGATGAAACACGCCTCAGAGACATGGATGAAACACGCCTCAGAGACATGGATGAAACACGCCTCAGAGACATGGATGAAACACGCCTCAGAGACATGGATGAAACACGCCTCAGAGACATGGATGAAACACGCCTCAGAGACATGGATGAAACACGCCTCAGAGACATGGATGAAACACGCCTCAGAGACATGGATGAAACACGCCTCAGAGACATGGATGAAACACGCCTCAGAGACATGGATGAAACACGCCTCAGAGACATGGATGAAACACGCCTCAGAGACATGGATGAAACACGCCTCAGAGACATGGATGAAACATGCCTCAGAGACATGGATGAAACATGCCTCAGAGACATGGATAAAACATGCCTCAGAGACATGGATGAAACACGCCTCAGAGACATGGATGAAACACGCCTCAGAGACATGGATGAAACACGCCTCAGAGACATGGATGAAACATGCCTCAGAGACATGGATGAAACATGCATGACATGTGGATGAAACACATTGAACAGTTGTGGAGTCATCCCTTAGACTACACCTCGCCATGGTTGACATCATACACACACCTCAGAGTCCTTCATCAGGTCTGACATCATATCTTCATCTTCATCGTCACCCTGCCAGAAATAACCAATCACAGAAGAGAATTAAGTCAGTCAAAATCAAAGTTTACTGGTCACAGATTTACAGATGCAGCAAAATGATTCATCCAGAAAAATATAAATAAATGAAGAAATATCAGAACAAGCAATGTCTGAGACCAGAATATAAATATATATATATACATATAATATCAATCAATCAATGAGCTAGAGATAGATTGAGACAGAAAGAGGAGAGATGGCGAGAGAGAAAGAGAGACAGAAGAGAGAGAGAGAGGGAGGAGAGATATTGTTGCAGGCTCAGTTCCTGTTTCCTGTGTGAGTCTGTAGAAGAGGAAGAGAGATGTAGTAGTTGAGTCATATCTGAAATGGCTGCCGTAACACTTAGTTACCACATCTATCTACTACAGATGCTAGTGACTGGAAGACAATACTTTTAAGTTCTTATCTATTTAATATAGTGACTGGACTATTCATACATTTTACTATTAAAAGTTATTTTAAAAATATATATACACTGCTCAAAAAAATAAAGGGAACACTAAAATAACACATCCTAGATCTGAATGAATGAAATAATCTTATTAAAAACTTTTTTCTTTACATAGTTGAATGTGCTGACAACAAAATCACACAAAAATTATCAATGGAAATCAAATGTATCAACCCATGGAGGTCTGGATTTGGAGTCACACTCAAAATTAAAGTGGAAAACCACACTACAGGCTGATCCAACTTTGATGTAATGTCCTTAAAACAAGTCAAAATGAGGCTCAGTAGTGTGTGTGGCCTCCACGTGCCTGTATGACCTCCCTACAACGCCTGGGCATGCTCCTGATGAGGTGGCGGATGGTCTCCTGAGGGATCTCCTCCCTGGACTAAAGCATCCGCCAACTCCTGGACAGTCTGTGGTGCAACGTGGCGTTGGTGGATTGAGCGAGACATGATGTCCCAGATGTGCTCAATTGGATTCAGGTCTGGGGAACGGGCGGGCCAGTCCATAGCATCAATGCCTTCATCTTGCAGGAACTGCTGACACACTCCAGCCACATGAGGTCTAGCATTGTCTTGCATTAGGAGGAACCCAGGGCCAACCGCAACAGCATATGGTCTCACAAGGGGTCTGAGGATCTCATCTCGGTACCTAATGGCAGTCAGGCTACCTCTGGCGAGCACATGGAGGGCTGTGCGGCCCCCCAAAGAAATGCCACCCCACACCATGACTGACCCACCGCCAAACTGGTCATGCTGGAGGATGTTGCAGGCAGCAGAACGTTCTCCACGGCGTCTCCAGACTCTGTCACGTCTGTCACGTGCTCAGTGTGAACCTGCTTTCATCTGTGAAGAGCACAGGGCGCCAGTGGCGAATTTGCCAATCTTGGTGTTATCTGGCAAATGCCAAACATCCTGCACAGTGTTGGGCTGTAAGCACAACCCCCACCTGTGGACGTCGGGCCCTCATACCACCCTCATGGAGTCTGTTTCTGACCGTTTGAGCAGACACATGCACATTTGTGGCCTGCTGGAGGTCATTTTGCAGGGCTCTGGCAGTGCTCCTCCTGCTCCTCCTTGCATAAAGGCGGAGGTAGCGGTCCTGCTGCTGGGTTGTTGCCCTCCTACGGCCTCCTCCACGTCTCCTGATGTACTGGCCTGTCTCCTGGTAGCGCCTCCATGCTCTGGACACTACGCTGACAGACACAGCAAACCTTCTTGCCTCAGCTCGCATTGATGTGCCATCCTGGATGAGCTGCACTACCTGAGCCACTTGTGTGGGTTGTAGACTCTGTCTCATGCTACCACTAGAGTGAAAGCACCGCCAGCATTCAAAAGTGACCAAAACATCAGCCAGGAAGCATAGGAACTGAGAAGTGGTCTGTGGTCACCACCTGCAGAACCACTCCTTTATTGGGGGGTGTCTTGCTAATTGCCTATAATTTCCACCTGTTGTCTATTCCATTTGCACAACAGCATGTGACATTTATTGTCAATCAGTGTTGCTTCCTAAGTGGACAGTTTGATTTCACAGAAGTGTGATTGACTTGGAGTTACATTGTGTTGTTTAAGTGTTCCCTTTATTTTTTTGAGCGGTGTATTTGACTGAGAAATACAGGGTGTCAGCACCATAGTGAAAACCCTTCCTAACCTTTCAGCTATCAGTGATGAGGAGAGGAAAACATGTCGCAGTAGAGACAGAGAGCAGAGATGAAGAGAGTTGCAGTGTTCAGTCACGTCAGTCAGTCAGTGTCCCTGTTTCTGTCTGTCAACGGTCTGTTCTGCTGAGGTTTCGCTCTGTGCTCTGTTCTGTTGAAGTCTGTGGCTGCAGAGGTGATGCTCAGTTTCCGCTAAAACAGACAGAGCGAGAAAGAGATTGATGAAGAGGGGGAGAGAGAAACTGCGAGAGGAAAAGAGAGAGCCAGGAAGTGTAGAACAGAGAGTTTGAGAGAAAGATGAAGATATGATTCTGAGGCGGCATATCACTCACTCTGTCCTCTGTGATTGTGACGATGGTCTCAGAGCCCGGGTCCTGCTTTCTCTTTTTCTACAGACAGACACACACTGACTTAGCGATACAGAGACTTCAAATCAGGGCTTCTCAAAGTGGTTATTATATCAATATCAAATCATTTCTGGGTAACAATGAACTACCTTACTGTGATTCTTTTCAATTAAAATGGTTAAAAATAAACAAAAAATAGCTTCATATCACTATTAGCACTGGTCCTTTAATTAATATTACCAACAGCAGATTGGTGTGTGTTAAACATCAGAATAAGTTTAAAGTGTGTAATATTTATGTTCTTAACCCTGGGCAACATGGGCCTGGGAAGCTCACAGGAATATTGGTATGTACAGTACTCCATTTTAAAAATTTATTTTACATAAATGCGCTGTAATTTAAGCTTTAAAACTACAAAGTTTTCTCTCTGCCTCATGGCAAGATGTGTTGAATTGCAGAATATTAGCTTTAAAGCTACAACAAAAAATCTCTCTCTGCCCCATGACAAAAATGGGTGGAATTGCAGGAAATTAGCTTGAAAACTACTAAATGTTCTCTCTGATGCTAAGAGGAAGGCCTTCTAAATGTTTTTTTCTCCAGACCCGAGACTTGGTTTGTCCAGCACGGCAGACGTCATAGTAAAACTCCTTCTAGACTATTTTTTTATTACACTTGAGTTGTGTTCTGATTATGAGGGAGTCCCTGATGAATGTGCTACTCAGATTAGTAGTAAGCAACCTGAGAGAGAAACTTACTCCTGCATGGTCTGGGGGGCTGCTGGAATGGGCTTCCCTTTGTCCATCAGACCTAGAAAACACATCAAAGGTCACACAGACACCGAAAGACAGAGACAGAATAACGTTAAGCACTGCATTGATAATATGGTCATTGGAACAGGAAGACAGAAAGCACAGTGAGAAGTAGAAGCAGGAAGGTACCTCCACCTTTAGACTAACTCTAGGGCCTCGTCCCAATACTACTAACATGCATCCCTCCTCTAGGGCCTCGTCCCAATACTACTAACATGCACCCCTCCTCTAGGGCCTCGTCCCAATACTACTAACATGCACCCCTCCTCTAGGGCCTCGTCCCAATACTACTAACATGCACCCCTCTAGGGCCTCGTCCCAATACTACTAACATGCACCCCTCTAGGGCCTCGTCCCAATACTACTAACATGCATCCCTCTAGGGCCTCGTCCCAATACTACTAACAGGCACCCCTCCTCTAGGGCCTCGTCCCAATACTACTAACATGCACCCCTCCTCTAGGGCCTCGTCCCAATACTACTAACATGCACCCCTCTAGGGCCTCGTCCCAATACTACTAACATGCACCCCTCCTCTAGGGCCTCGTCCCAATCCTACTCACATGCACCCCTCCTCTAGGGCCTCGTCCCAATACTACTAACATGCATCCCTCAAGGGCCTCGTCCCAATACTACTAACAGGCACCCCTCCTCTAGGGCCTCGTCCCAATACTACTAACATGCACCCCTCCTCTAGGGCCTCGTCCCAATACTACTAACATGCACCCCTCTAGGGCCTCGTCCCAATACTACTAACATGCACCCCTCTAGGGCCTCGTCCCAATACTACTAACATGCATCCCTCTAGGGCCTCGTCCCAATACTACTAACAGGCACCCCTCCTCTAGGGCCTCGTCCCAATACTACTAACATGCACCCCTCCTCTAGGGCCTCGTCCCAATACTACTAACATGCACCCCTCTAGGGCCTCGTCCCAATACTACTAACATGCACCCCTCCTCTAGGGCCTCGTCCCAATCCTACTCACATGCACCCCCTCCTCTAGGGCCTCGTCCCAATACTACTAACATGCATCCCTCAAGGGCCTCGTCCCAATACTACTCACATGCACCCCTCCTCTAGGGCCTCGTCCCAATACTACTAACATGCACCCCTCCTCTAGGGCCTTGTCCCAATCCTACTAACATGCACCCCTCCTCTAGGGCCTCGTCCCAATCCTACTCACATGCACCCCTCCTCTAGGGCCTCGTCCCAATACTACTAACATGCACCCCTCCTCTAGGGCCTCGTCCCAATCCTACTCACATGCACCCCTCCTCTAGGGCCTCGTCCCAATACTACTAACATGCACCCCTCCTCTAGGGCCTCGTCCCAATCCTACTCACATGCACCCCTCCTCTAGGGCCTCGTCCCAATACTACTAACATGCATCCCTCCTCTAGGGCCTCGTCCCAATACTACTAACATGCACCCCTCCTCTAGGGCCTCGTCCCAATACTACTAACATGCATCCCTCAAGGGCCTCGTCCCAATACTACTAACATGCACCCCTCCTCTAGGGCCTCGTCCCAATACTACTAACATGCATCCCTCAAGGGCCTCGTCCCAATACTACTAACATGCACCCCTCCTCTAGGGCCTCGTCCCAATACTACTAACATGCACCCCTCCTCTAGGGCCTCGTCCCAATCCTACTAACATGCACCCCTCCTCTAGGGCCTCGTCCCAATACTACTAACATGCACCCCTCTAGGGCCTCGTCCCAATACTACTAACATGCACCCCCCCCCCCCCAAAATGGAACAAGGCCCATTTTGACCCTACAGACTAGTCCACCCCAGCAGACAAAACCTCCTAACAATGCTTTATATGACATAGAGGTAGGGTGAGGGGGAAGGGGAAGGGAGAGGTAGGGTGAGGGGGAAGGGAGAGCTCAGCGAGGGGGAGAGAGTCAGAGAAAAGCAAGAGAACATACCCGGAAGTCCATGCGTAGCCTTCAGTCTCTCTCTCCATCATCCCTCGTTTCCTCTGTCATCAAAGCATCGTCTCCAACACACAGACCATCCTCCAAGAGACTCCAAAACACAAGTTAAAATAATAAGTGGATCCTAACTTCGCTCCTCTCCTCCCTCCACCACGTTCACCTGTCGCTCCTCTATTCTGGTTCTTCCCAGAGACGGCGAGAGAGAGAACAAACTCCTCCCTTCCTCCCCCGCTCTTCCTCTTGCACCCTCGTACCAAACCACATCCTCTGACAGAACATCTTCATGTATCCGCTGTGTTCGGTTTCCAACACCGAGGCACAGACAATTGAACCCTGTTAACGATACTGACTCATACTGTGCAGATGACTGGTCAGTGAAACACATCAGAAATGCTGATCATAGAAACCTGACAGTGTTGTCAAATTACAGGAGGAAGTGAGCCAGTTGGCCTGTTTCACTACTCTATCTGATAAAGGCAGGAGGAAGTGAGCCAGTTGGCCTGGTTACAGGAGGTAGTGAGCCAGTTGGCCTGGTTCAGTACTGTACCTGATAAAGGCAGGAGGAAGTGAGCCAGTTGGCCTGGTTACAGGAGGTAGTGAGCCAGTTGGCCTGGTTCAGTACTCTATCTGATAAAGGCAGGAGGAAGTGAGCCAGTTGGCCTGGTTCAGTACTCTATCTGATAAAGGCAGGAGGAAGTGAGCCAGTTGGCCTGGTTCAGTACTCTATCTGATAAAGGCAGGAGGAAGTGAGCCAGTTGGCCTGGTTACAGCAGGTAGTGAGCCAGTTGGCCTGGTTCAGTACTCTACCTGATAAAGGCAGGAGGAAGTGAGCCAGTTGGCCTGGTTCAGTACTCTATCTGATAAAGGCAGGAGGAAGTGAGCCAGTTGGCCTGGTTCAGTACTCTATCTGATAAAGGCAGGAGGAAGTGAGCCAGTTGGCCTGGTTCAGTACTCTACCTGATAAAGGCTTTGACAACATGATCAAAGCAGCAACATGTTGGTTCTCCTAGCCTGGTTAGTGGTCAGTGGTCAGCGCCAAACGGAAGGGGAGGGACCTAGCTGAATTTGGCCAATAAGAAACGCTCGTTCTTATTTTCCGTTACTACAGTATGCATTTATGATTAAAACCCTGGTGGTCTTAGCCAGGGCAGTGTTGAGCAGGTACACAACCCTGGTGGTCTGAGCCAGGGCAGTGTTGAGCAGGTACACAACCCTGGTGGTCTTAGCCAGGGCAGTGTTGAGCAGGTCAACCCTGGTGGTCTGAGCCAGGGCAGTGTTGAGCAGGTACAAAACCCTGGTGGTCTTAGCCAGGGCAGTGTTTATGATTACAACCCTGGTGGTCTTAGCCAGGGCAGTGTTGAGCAGGTACACAACCCTGGTGGTCTTAGCCAGGGCAGTGTTGAGCAGGTACACAACCCTGGTGGTCTTAGCCAGGGCAGTGTTGAGCAGGTCAACCATGGTGGTCTTAGCCAGGGCAGTGTTGAGCAGGTACACAACCCTGGTGGTCTGAGCCAGGGCAGTGTTGAGCAGGTCAACCCTGGTGGTCTTAGCCAGGGCAGTGTTGAGCAGGTACACAACCCTGGTGGTCTGAGCCAGGGCAGTGTTGAGCAGGTCAACCCTGGTGGTCTGAGCCAGGGCAGTGTTGAGCAGGTACACAACCCTGGTGGTCTGAGCCAGGGCAGTGTTGAGCAGGTACACAACCCTGGTGGTCTTAGCCAGGGCAGTGTTGAGCAGGTACACAACCCTGGTGGTCTTAGCCAGGGCAGTGTTGAGCAGGTCAACCATGGTGGTCTTAGCCAGGGCAGTGTTGAGCAGGTCAACCCTGGTGGTCTTAGCCAGGGCAGTGTTGAGCAGGTCAACCCTGGTGGTCTTAGCCAGGGCAGTGTTGAGCAGGTACACAACCCTGGTGGTCTGAGCCAGGGCAGTGTTGAGCAGGTCAACCCTGGTGGTCTTAGCCAGGGCAGTGTTGAGCAGGTACACAACCCTGGTGGTCTTAGCCAGGGCAGTGTTGAGCAGGTACACAACCCTGGTGGTCTTAGCCAGGGCAGTGTTGAGCAGGTCAACCCTGGTGGTCTTAGCCAGGGCAGTGTTGAGCAGGTCAACCCTGGTGGTCTTAGCCAGGGCAGTGTTGAGCAGGTACACAACCCTGGTGGTCTTAGCCAGGGCAGTGTTGAGCAGGTACAAAACCCTGGTGGTCTTAGCCAGGGCAGTGTTGAGCAGGTACAAAACCCTGGTGGTCTTAGCCAGGGCAGTGTTGAGCAGGTACACAACCCTGGTGGTCTTAGCCAGGGCAGTGTTGAGCAGGTACACAACCCTGGTGGTCTTAGCCAGGGCAGTGTTGAGCAGGTACACAACCCTGGTGGTCTTAGCCAGGGCAGTGTTGAGCAGGTACAAAACCTGGAACAGATTTGAAACGTTGAGATACATATGCTGAGTTTACACAGGCAGCCCAATTGTGATCTTTTATTCACTAATTGAGTCTTTTGACCAATCAGATCAGCTTTTTTGCCAATAACTGGGGGAAAAGATCAGAATTGGGCTGCCTGTGTAAACGCAGCCACAGTGAAGTGGACACACCTTATTAATAAAGCTCAGCATAAACACCTCTGTTGTACATTTGACATGGAAGTGGCTTAACGCAGAGACAAACCCAACAGAAACCAGGTCATGGTTCCCTCTCCCCTGTAAATAGCATTCTCACGTCAAAGCGACTTTGGGTCTTTGAAAATGTGCACTATAGAAATATAATGTATTATTAACTATTAAAACACATTACATCACTATCCCTTGAACGCAGCCCGCGACGCGGTTAGCCATTGTGGCTGGGACTGCGGATTGTCCCGGGTTTGTGGATGTCTAGATCCCTGCTGTTTGTTGTTTTCAATCTTCCCTGTGACCTGTCCTGTCTGGAACCGTTGTCAGGGACAGTGGCGTCTCTCTATCACACGTGAAGGATCTTTTAAACAAACAAAAAGAGTTCTACAAGCAGTTGTTACAACAACAAGAAAATAGCTTCAAGTGTTTTGTCCAAATACTGGTGGATTTGACTAATAAAAGAATGGACGACCTGACCAGAGAGGTCCAGGAACTGAAGAACAGTTTGCAGTTCTCCCAGGGTCAGCTTGATGAGTTGAAACAGGAGAACGGCAAGATTACAGCAATCTGTAAGTCATTGAGAGAGGACATCAGTTCTGTGTGTGAATCCATGATAACAATGACGGATAAATCTCGAGGGACAATCAAGGTGTAACAACATGGTTGTGTACGGAATTACGAAATGATCTCTGAGAAATTGAAGATGGACCACAGGAAGATTGAGGTGGAGTGCGCCCACAGGACTGGAAAACCCACCACCGGCCCAGGTGACAGGCCCAGGCCGATAGTGGTCAAGTTCCTGAGGTCCAAGGACAAGGTAGCTGTTCTGGAAAGAGCCAAGAACTTGAGAGGAACGTATATCTTTCTCAACGAGGACTATCCTGAAGCTGTGCGCCAGAAGAGGAAAGAACTTATCCCAGCCATGAAAGCTGCCAGAGCGCGTGGGGACATTGCTTACATCTGCTATGACAGGCTCATTGTCCACCCTCCCTCCCAGAAGCCTGGAAGGGATGAGAGCGCCAAGCCTATGGGTTCGTAGCTTCAACCCCACAGCACACACACACACCAACTGATTAATGGACTGCTGAATGTATATTTTTGTTCTCTTGCTTTGTTTGCTCTTTTCAGTATTATGTCTATCGCTGATAAGCTATCCAGGAAAGGGCTGAAAATAGTCCATATTAATGTAGCCTTAGAAATAAGGTTCATGAAATCAATAACTTGCCAACATCAGATAACATTCATATATTAGCCATTTCTAAGACTCACTTAGATAATTCATTGGATGATACAGCAGTAACAATACAAGGATATAACATCTATAGAAGAGACAGGAATGATTATGGGGGAGGTGTTGCTGTATATATTCAGAGCCATATCCCTGTAATGCTTAGAGAAGATCTTATGTCAAGTGTTATTGAAGTGTTGTGGTTGCAGGTTCACTTGGCACATCTAAAGCCTTTTCTTTTGGGGTGTTGCTATAGGCCACCAAGTGCTAACAGTCAGTATCTAAATAATATGTGTGAAATGCTTTATAGTGTGTGTGATGTAAACGGAGAGATCTACTTTCTTGGGGACCTGAATATTGACTGGTTTTCATTAAGCGGTCTGCTCAAGATGAAGCTTCTCACTGTAACCAGTGCCTGTAATCTGGTTCAGGTTATTAATCAACCTACCAGGGTGTTTACAAACACTACAGGAACAAGATCATCCACATGTATCGATCACATTTTTACTAATACTGTAGAACTTTGTTCTAAAGCTGTATCCGTACTCATTGGATGCAGTGATCACAATATAGTGGCTATATCCAGGAAAGACAAAGTTCCAAAAGCTGGGCCTAAAATAGTGTATAAGAGATCATCCAAAAGATTTTGCTATGACTCTTACGGGTCCATGGATTGATGAGGAATTGAAAAACTGTCTGGTTGAAAGAGACGGGGCAAAAGGAGTGGCTAATAAGTCTGGCTGCACATCTGACTGGTTGACTTAATGTAAATTGAGAATTATGTGACTAAACTCAACAAAAAGAAGAAGAAACTGTATTATGAAGCCAAGATCAATGATATAAAGAATGATGGAAAACAACTTTGGAGTATTTTTAATGAAATTATGGGTAGAAAGACAAATTCAACTCCATCTTTCATCTAATCAGATGGCTTATTCATCACAAAACCATTTGATGTTGCCATGGCAGAACATTGACATTCTTGTCTTGCAGGAAATCACGCACAGAACGAGCAGTATGGCTGGTGGCATTGTCATGCTGGAGGGTCATGTCAGGATGAGCCTGCAGGAAGGGTACCACATGAGGGAGGAGGATGTCTTCCCTGTAACGCACAGCGTTGAGATTGCCTGCAATGACAACAAGCTTAGTCCGACGATGCTGTGACACACCGCCCCAGACCATGACGGACCATCCACCTCGATCCCGCTCCAGAGTACAGGCCTCGATGTAACGCTCGTTCCTTCGACGATAAACTCGAATCCGACCATCACCCCTGGTGAGACAAAACCGTGACTCGTCAGTGAAGAGCACTTTTTGCCAGTCCTGTCTGGTCCAGCGACGGTGGGTTTGTGCCCATAGGCGACGCTGTTGCCTGTGATGTCTGGTGAGGACCTGCCTTACAACAGGCCTACAAGCCCTCAGTCCAGCCTCTCTCAGCCTGTTGCGGACAGTCTGAGCACTGATGGAGGGATTGTGCGTTCCTGGTGTAACTCGGACAGTTGTTGTTGCCATCCTGTACCTGTCCCGCAGGTGTGATGTTCGGATGTACCGATCCTGTGCAGGTGTTGTTACACGTGGTCTGCCACTGCGAGGACGATCAGCTGTCCATCCTGTCTCCCTGTAGCGCTGTCTTAAGCATCTCACAATACGGACATTGCAATTTATTGCCCTGGCTACATCTGCAGTCCTCATGCCTCCTTGCTGCATGCCTAAGGCACGTTCGTTCAGATGAGCAGGGACCCTGGGCATCTTTCTTTTGGTGTTTTTCAGAGTCAGTAGAAAGGCCTCTTTAGTGTCCTAAGTTTTCATAACTGTGACCTTAATTGCCTACCGTCTGTAAGCTGTTAGTGTCTTAACGACCGTTCCACAGGTGCATGTTCATTAATAGTTTATGGTACATTGAACAAGCATGGGAAACAGTGTTTAAAACCCCTTACAATGAAGATATTTGGATTTTTACAAATTATCTTTGAAAGACAGGGTCCTGAAAAAGGGATGTTTAATTCTGTTCTTGTCTATTAATGTTCTGTATTATGTCATGTTTCATGATTTGTGTTGACCCCAGGAAGAGTAGCTGCTGCTTTCTCAATAGCTAATGGGGATCCTAATAAAATACCAAATACATTCCATCACTATCCCTGGGTGAATCATTAACACATTCCATCACTATCCCTGGGTGAATCATTAACACATTCCATCACTATCCCTGGGTGAATCATTAACACATTCCATCACTATGCCTGGGTGAATCATTAACACATTCCATCACTATCCCTGGGTGAATCATGATGTATTTAGTACGCCACACTCATATCCTCAAATACATTTCTAAGTTTACCCTAGACATGATTTACTAGCCTAGCCCCACATCTGTTTGTGCGGTCTTGCTGCCTTTACAATGACCACAGGACGTGATAAGACACAAATAGATGTGGGACGAGGCTAGTGCTGCATACTTCTCCCTCAACAGAAACCTTGAGTGAACAGAAAAGAGACATACCATCTTTTACATATTTATTTATTCATCACACTAAGTGCTCCCATGACAGCTATACCAGACCAACTACTACATGCCTCTTACTCTTCCACCACTGTAATGTATCACTGAAAAGTAAACAGAGCTGATGTTCCTAAAAGGTGCAGACTAGTCGTTCCAAAAGAAAACAGGAAACAAAATGAAATAGAGGAAAATAAAATGGAAAACTCAAGTCATGTGACCCCTTTCCCTTAAAGCCAGATAGCGGGGAGAGGGAGGCAGGAGTCACACACACCTGTTCCCGGACCAGCCTGTCAGCCTGCCCCCCTCCCTGAAGACATCTCAGGGGTCAGAGGTCATGTTACAGTTAGGGCCAGGACAGACAGGGGTTCATTTAACGCAAATCTTTATTTACAGTCAAACTAGAATCCAAGGCAGTGATTTTGATTTGGGAGCAAAATAGACTTCCTGCATTTCTGTTTTTACAAATTTGATAACGAAAACCCTTAATTCGCATTACTGGGTCATGTCATGACTTGTGTTTTAAAATGCAAAGCAAGGGTCAGGGGAGGACAGAGGGGTGTAACATGTTGGTTCATAGCCCTGGTACGGTAAGCAGAGGTGTAGGGTTCAGGGAGAGGGTAGCAGAGGTGTAGGGTTCAGGGAGAGGGTAGCAGGGTTCAGGGAGAGGGTAGCAGAGGTGTAGGGTTCAGGGAGAGGGTAGCAGAGGTGTAGGGTTCAGGGAGAGGGTAGCAGAGGTGTAGGGTTCAGGGAGAGGGTAGCAGAGGTGTAGGGTTCAGGGAGAGGGTAGCAGAGGTGTAGGGTTCAGGGAGAGGGTAGCAGAGGTGTAGGGTTCAGGGAGAGGGTAGCAGAGGTGTAGGGTTCAGGAGAGGGTAGCAGAGGTGTAGGGTTCAGGGAGAGGGTAGCAGAGTTGTAGGGTTCAGGGAGAGGGTAGCAGAGGTGTAGGGTTCAGGGAGAGGGTAGCAGAGGTGTAGGGTTCAGGGAGAGGGTAGCAGGGTTCAGGGAGAGGGTAGCAGGGTTCAGGGAGAGGGTAGCAGAGGTGTAGGGTTCAGGGAGAGGGTAGCAGAGGTGTAGGGTTCAGGGAGAGGGTAGCAGGGTTCAGGGAGAGGGTAGCAGGGTTAGCAGAGGTGTAGGGTTCAGGGAGAGGGTAGCAGAGGTGTAGGGTTCAGGGAGAGGGTAGCATGGTTCAGGGAGAGGGTAGCAGAGGTGTAGGGTTCAGGGAGAGGGTAGCAGAGGTGTAGGGTTCAGGGAGAGGGTAGCAGGGTTCAGGGAGAGGGCCGAGACACTAAGCCACTAAAGGCTTAGCAGCATTAAAATAACCAGATACACAAAGTCTACAGGTCCAATATACACGCTCCTTTACCCCTCTAGAACCTCCCCACGCCCCTAACCTCCCCACGCCCCTAACCTCCCCACGCCCCTAACCTCCCCACGCCCCTAACCTCCCCACGCCCCTAACCTCCCCACGCCCCTAACCTCCCCCACGCCCCCTAACCTCCCCACGCCCCTAACCTCCCCACGCCCCTAACCTCCCCACAGCCCCTAACCTCCCCACGCACATCAGTTCATAGGGGCTTGTTTGTAAAACTATGTGCATCTCGAATGGCACGCTATATAATGCAATACTTTTGAGTGGTCAAAAGTAGCGTACTATATAGGGAATAGGGTGCCATTTTAGACGCATCCTTAAACACAATCAGGGCTCCAATAACCATTTTAACCAAGTGATGGATCCAAAGCCAAAACCTCTCCTCCCTCAGTGATTCAGTCTCCCCATCCCCGGTGTGTGTGTGTGTTCAGCGGATGGTGTATCTGACGTAGGGAACCTCCACATCTTCGTCAGTCAGGTCGTTGCAGCACAGCTCAAACACCAGGGCTTTAACATGCTTCCCCAGCTTCTTCTTAGAAACCTTGGTCACAATCTCAGTCATCCTGCAGAGGAGAGAAGAGGTGACTCAACATTCTCCACCAGGCATCTCTGTCAGGTGGAGAAACCTCCGTTTCCTCAAGTTAAACATTCTGCTCATTCCCGTTGTTGAATGGCCATTTCAGACACCTCAACGAGGGCAGAAACTCCCATATGTGTGTATGTTGGTGTCCATCCTGTCCTAAGTCTGAACAAACAAGGTGAGTTTATAAAGAAGGGAACTCACGGCAACGCCAGCCTCTCCTTGAGTTTAGCTGCAGGCATGAAGAAGGAGTAGAGCATGGAGACTCCCTGAGACAGCATGGTGATCTCCAACTGATGCTCATTCTAGAGAGGGGATGGAAAGGGAAATGTTCTAGAAACTGAACAGCGTATACTCAACCATAGAAACACACGAGGGGGCAGGCGTACCTTGAAGTAGTCGAGGAACTGTCGGAGTGTCATCTCTTCTCCACTGGGCTGCAGACCCTTCACCTCAAAACGATCCCACAGTGACCAGTCAATCTCATAGTACTATGAGGAAGAGAGAGCGGAGAGATGGATGGAGGGAGGAGAGAGATAAAGGAGCGATGGAGAGATGGAAGGAGAGGAGAGAGGAGAGATGGAGAGAGAGGAGAGATGGAGAGAGAGGAGAGATGGAGAGAGAGGAGAGATGGAGAGAGAGGAGAGATGGAGGGAGAGGAGAGATGGAGGGAGAGGAGAGATGGAGGGAGAGGAGAGATGGAGGGAGAGGAGAGATGGAGGGAGAGGAGAGATGGAGGGAGAGGAGAGATGGAGGGAGAGGAGAGATGGAAGGGAGAGGAGAGATGGAGGGAGAGGAGAGATGGAGAGAGAGGAGAGATGGAGGGATGGAGAGAGAGGAGAGATGGGAGGGAGAGGAGAGATGAGGGAGAGGAGAGATGAGGGAGAGGAGAGATGGAGAGAGGAGAGGAGGAGAGATGGAGGGAGAGGAGAGATGGAGGGATGGAGAGGAAGGAGAGATGGAGAGAGAGGAGAGATGGAGAGAGAGGAGAGATGGAGGGAGAGGAGAGATGGAGAGAGAGGAGAGATGGAGGGAGAGGAGAGATGGAGGGAGAGGAGAGATGGAGAGAGAGGAGAGATGGAGGGAGAGGAGAGATGGAGGGAGAGGAGAGATGGAGGGAGAGGAGAGATGGAGAGAGAGGAGAGATGGAGGGATGGAGGGAGAGGAGAGATGGAGGGAGAGGAGGGAGAGGAGAGATGGAGGGAGAGGAGAGATGGAGAGAGAGGAGGGATGGAGGGAGAGGAGAGATGGAGGGAGAGGAGAGATGGAGGGAGAGGAGAGATGGAGGGAGAGGAGGGATGGAGGGAGAGGAGAGATGGAGGGAGAGGAGAGATGGAGGGAGAGGAGAGATGGAGGGATGGAGGGAGAGGAGAGATGGAGGGATGGAGGGAGAGGAGGGAGAGGAGAGATGGAGGGAGAGGAGGGAGAGGAGAGAAGAATATCTGTTAGTGCTACAACACCAAATGATTGGCCTGTCTCACAGCACTACACAGAGATCAATATAGGTATTGATTGGGTGAAGCCAAGCTCATTAGCAACCATCTAACAGTAACCCATGTAATAAAACACATTTCGGAAATATGCTCTAGACAGCGCAATTTTTCCACTTTGAAGCACAGAAAACGTTTTAATGCACCCTCCCCTAAAGCCACCCAGACTGTAGGATTCTAGAGGTCTTATTATTATTATTATTATTATTATTATTATTATTATATACCATTTAGCAGACGCTTTTATCCAAAGCGATTTACAGTCATGTGTGCATAAAATCTTACGTATGGGTGGTCCCGAGGATTGAACCCACTACCCTTGGCGTTACAAGCGCCGTGCTCTACCAGCTGAGCTACAGAGGACCAGAAAACCGGGGTGTTGCAGTTCCAGACAAAATGTTCACACAGAGGGCAAATTCCTGGGTTGTAAACGATTGTTTGACGTCTTGTTCAGGGTGACAGGGTCAAGGTCTATACTACCGGGCTCGCAGCCCTATCACCCTACTACCGGGCTCGCAGCCCTATCACCCTACTACCGGGCTCGCAGCCCTATCACCCTACTACCGGGCTCGCAGCCCTATCACCCTACTACCGGGCTCGCAGCCCTATCACCCTACTACCGGGCTCGCAGCCCTATCACCCTACTACCGGGCTCGCAGCCCTATCACCCTACTACCGGGCTCGCAGCCCTATCACCCTACTACCGGGCTCGCAGCCCTATCACCCCTACTACCGGGCTCGCAGCCCTATCACCCCTACTACCGGGCTCGCAGCCCTATCACCCTACTACCGGGCTCGCAGCCCTATCACCCTACTACCGGGCTCGCAGCCCTACCACTCTACTACCGGGCTCGCAGCCCTATCACTCTACTACCGGGCTCGCAGCCCTACCACTCTACTACCGGGCTCGCAGCCCTATCACTCTACTACCGGGCTCGCAGCCCTACCACTCTACTACCGGGCTCGCAGCCCTATCACCCTACTACCGGGCTCGCAGCCCTATCACCCTACTACCGGGCTCGCAGCCCTATCACCCTACTACCGGGCTCGCAGCCCTACCACTCTACTACCGGGCTCGCAGCCCTACCACTCTACTACCGGGCTCGCAGCCCTACCACTCTACTACCGGGCTGCAGCCCTACCACTCTCCTACCGGGCTCGCAGCCCTACCACTCACTACCGGGCTCGCAGCCCTATCACTCTACTACCGGGCTCGCAGCCCTATCACTCTACTACCGGGCTCGCAGCCCTATCACTCTACTACCGGGCTCGCAGCCCTATCACTCTACTACCGGGCTCGCAGCCCTATCACTCTACTACCGGGCTCGCAGCCCTATCACTCTACTACCGGGCTCGCAGCCCTATCACTCTACTACCGGGCTCGCAGCCCTATCACTCTACTACCGGGCTCGCAGCCCTATCACTCTACTACCGGGCTCGCAGCCCTATCACTCTACTACCGGGCTCGCAGCCCTATCACTCTACTACCGGGCTCGCAGCCCTATCACTCTACTACCGGGCTAGCAGCCCTATCACTCTACTACCGGGCTCGCAGCCCTATCACTCTACTACCGGGCTCGCAGCCCTATCACTCTACTACCGGGCTCGCAGCCCTATCATTATACTTACTATGCTAGTTTATTAGATGGGACATTTGTAAAATGACATTTAGTTATCTGTGAGAGTATTGGTTAGTTCATGATAGTTCATAGTAGTTGGTAGTAGTTGGTTAGTTCATAGTA
Organism: Coregonus clupeaformis; assembly: GCF_020615455.1. NCBI lineage: Eukaryota > Metazoa > Chordata > Actinopteri > Salmoniformes > Salmonidae > Coregonus > Coregonus clupeaformis. The sequence goes on from NC_059215.1 coordinate 7,042,008, forward strand.
GTTGGTTAGTTCATGATGGTTCATAGTAGTTGGTTAGTTCATGATGTTCATAGTAGTTGGTTAGTTCATGATGGTTCATAGTAGTTGGTTAGTTCATGATGGTTCATAGTAGTTGGTTAGTTCATAGTAGTTGGTTAGTTCATGATAGTTCATAGTAGTTGGTTAGTTCATGATGGTTCATAGTAGTTGGTTAGTTCATGATGGTTCATAGTAGTTGATTAGTTCATAGTAGTTGGTTAGTTGGTAGTAGTTGGTTAGTTGATAGTAGTTGGTTAGTTGATAGTAGTTGGTTAGTTGATAGTAGTTGGTTAGTTGATAGTAATTGGTTAGTTGATAGTAATTGGTAGTAGTTGGTTAGTTGGTAGTAGTTGGTTAGTTGATAGTAATTGGTTAGTTGATAGTAATTGGTTAGTTGATAGTAGTTGGTTAGTTGATAGTAGTTGGTTAGTTGATAGTAGTTGGTTAGTTGATAGTAGTTGGATAGTTGATAGTAGTTGGTTAGTTGATAGTTGGTTAGTTGATAGTAGTTGGTTAGTTGATAGTAGTTGGTTAGTTGGTAGTAGTTGGTTAGTTGGTAGTAGTTGGTAGTAGTTGGTTAGTTGATAGTAATTGGTTAGTTGATAGTAGTTGATAGTAGTTGGTTAGTTGATAGTAGTTGGTTAGTTGATAGTAGTTGGTTAGTTGATAGTAGTTGGTTAGTTGATAGTAGTTGGTTAGTTGATAGTAGTTGGTTAGTTGATAGTAGTTGGTTAGTTGATAGTAGTTGGTTAGTTGGTAGTAGTTGGTTAGTTGATAGTAGTTGGTTAGTTGGTAGTAGTTGGTAGTAGTTGGTTAGTTGATAGTAATTGGTTAGTTGATAGTAGTTGGTTAGTTGGTAGTAGTTGTAAAGTTGATAGTAGTTGGTTAGTTGGTAGTAGTTGGTTAGTTGGTAGTAGTTGGTTAGTTGGTAGTAGTTGGTTAGTTGGTAGTAATTGGTTAGTTGGTAGTAGTTGGTTAGTTGGTAGTAGTTGGTTAGTTGGTAGTAGTTGGTTAGTTGATAGTAGTTGGTTAGTTGATAGTAGTTGGTTAGTTGATAGTAGTTGGTTAGTTGATAGTAGTTGGTTAGTTGGTAGTAGTTGGTTAGTTGGTAGTAGTTGGTTAGTTGGTAGTAGTTGGTTAGTTGATAGTAATTGGTTAGTTGATAGTAGTTGGTTAGTTGGTAGTAGTTGGTTAGTTGGTAGTAGTTGGTTAGTTGGTAGTAGTTGGTAGTAGTTGGTTAGTTGATAGTAATTGGTTAGTTGATAGTTGGTTAGTTGATAGTAGTTGGTTAGTTGGTAGTAGTTGTAAAGTTGATAGTAGTTGGTTAGTTGGTAGTAGTTGGTTAGTTGATAGTAGTTGGTTAGTTGATAGTAGTTGGTTAGTTGATAGTAGTTGGTTAGTTGATGAAGGCCCAACACCCCCCTCCCCGATCATGTACCTTGTGGCTGGGAGCAGCGATGGGTTCTGAGAAGGTGAAGAAGGGGAGCGCCAGGTTCATGAAGCCGTTCTTAAACGACTCCAACTTCTTGTGTCCCTGAACGATCTTGATGAGCTCCAGACACACCAGACCCACGACCGCCGCCGTGGTGGTCGCTATCGCAGGAATGATCTTACCAGCTATCAGCTTACTCTGAAGACACAGAGGGAGGAGAGAGAGGGAGGAGAGAGGCGGGAGGAGAGAGGCGGGAGAGGGAGGCGAGAGAGGGAGGAGAGAGAGCGAGGAGAGAGAGGCGGGTGAGAGGCGGGAGGAGAGAGGCGGGAGGAGAGAGGCGGGAGGAGAGAGGCGGGAGAGGGAGGAGAGAGAGCGATTAGTAAATGGCGGCTGTGGTGGTTGCCACGGCAGGAATGATCTCTCTGGAGAGGAGCAAGAGACATTTGTACACAATACTTTTGTTTTTGTTTTTTGCTCCAGGCATCTTTAGTCAAAAGTCTGATAGTTGAAATGTGACATCAATGGCTGTGTGTAGGGGGATGTCAATGTGGGAGTGTGTATACACCTTGTGTCTGTCGGCAGGGGGAATGTCGTAGTTCTCTGCTCGCAGGTTGGAGGCAGCCACGATGAAGTCCATGTGGAAATTAGAGTCATCATCCTGGAACACAGTTACCACAGAGACATACACACAGTTAACAATCAAACACACAAATGTTAGACAAACAGAGGTGGTAAGGACGACAGGACTTGAAAGGTGTTGTAGGAGAACGATGTCGAGAACACAGAAGTAGAGTAAAGTGAGATGGGAGTAGAGAGAGAGAGAGGGGGGAGATGGGAGTAAAGGGAGAGAGAGAGGGGGGAGATGGGAGTAAAGGGAGAGAGAGGGGAGTAGAGAGAGAGAGAGAGGAGTAGAAGGAGAGTTCTATACCTTCTCAAAGTCGATGGCAGTGAGTTTAAACTGAGAAGAAGCTTCAGGTCCAGGTAGCAGAGTCTTCAGCTCCTCCAGCCTGTTGTCATCTACACACACACACACACACACCCCGCAGACACACACACCCCGCAGACACACACACACACACACACACCCCGCAGACACACACCCCGCAGACACACAGACACACCACGCAGACACACCCCAGAGAGAAACACACACGAAGGTTAGGCATACACAGACAGTGTTGATTGTTTTACAGACAGGGAAAGTGGCCAATGACATCCGTAGCAGGGTCATCTCACATGGCCGGTGGCGAGAGGTGGGATCTGTCTTGCTAACACATAATAACAGACAGTCCCATGGTTATTTGACCCTCTTAGTAACCCACTTTAACCCACTGTGTTATGCCAGAAAGCAACGTGTTTCTTTCACTCATGCGTTGGGCCACCCAATTTCATTCGGCAGCAAATGCATTGTGTTATAAAAAAGTAACATTTCTGAGGACACGTCTTTACGCATGCGCTCCAACGGGCTTGTTTTCCTTCTCCAAGTATTGTGTTTAGACAAGATAGTCAACTCCTACAGGTAGAAGGTTGACTATCACTAGAAACTATTATTTAGATAACCCTACAGGTAGAAGGTTGACTATCACTAGAAACTATTATTTAGATATCCCTACAGGTAGAAGGTTGACTACCACTAGAAACTATTATTTAGATACCCCTACAGGTAGAAGGTTGACTATCACTAGAAACTATTATTTAGATATCCCTACAGGTAGAAGGTTGACTACCACTAGAAACTATTATTTAGATACCCCTACAGGTAGAAGGTTGACTATCACTAGAAACTATTATTTAGATATCCCTACAGGTAGAAGGTTGACTATCACTAGAAACTATTATTTAGATACCCCTACAGGTAGAAGGTTGACTATCACTAGAAACTATTATTTAGATATCCCTACAGGTAGAAGGTTGACTATCACTAGAAACTATTATTTAGATATCCCTACAGGTAGAAGGTTGACTATCACTAGAAACTATTATTTAGATATCCCTACAGGTAGAAGGTTGACTATCACTAGAAACTATTATTTAGATATCCCTACAGGTAGAAGGTTGACTATCACTAGAAACTATTATTTAGATATCCCTACAGGTAGAAGGTTGACTATCACTAGAAACTATTATTTAGATATCCCTACAGGTAGAAGGTTGACTACCACTAGAAACTATTATTTAGATATCCCTACAGGTAGAAGGTTGACTATCACTAGAAACTATTATTTAGATACCCCTACAGGTAGAAGGTTGACTATCACTAGAAACTATTATTTAGATATCCCTACAGGTAGAAGGTTGACTATCACTAGAAACTATTATTTAGATACCCCTACAGGTAGAAGGTTGACTATCACTAGAAACTATTATTTAGATATCCCTACAGGTAGAAGGTTGACTATCACTAGAAACTATTATTTAGATATCCCTACAGGTAGAAGGTTGACTATCGCTAGAAACTATTATTTAGATATCCCTACAGGTAGAAGGTTGACTATCGCTAGAAACTATTATTTAGATATCCCTACAGGTAGAAGGTTGACTATCGCTAGAAACTATTATTTAGATATCCCTACAGGTAGAAGGTTGACTATCGCTAGAAACTATCATTTAGATATCCCTACAGGTAGAAGGTTGACTATCGCTAGAAACTATTATTTAGATATCCCTACAGGTAGAAGGTTGACTATCGCTAGAAACTATTATTTAGATATCCCTACAGGTAGAAGGTTGACTATCGCTAGAAACTATTATTTAGATATCCCTACAGGTAGAAGGTTGACTATCGCTAGAAACTATTATTTAGATATCCCTACAGGTAGAAGGTTGACTATCACTAGAAACTATTATTTAGATATCCCTACAGGTAGAAGGTTGACTATCACTAGAAACTATTATTTAGATATCCCTACAGGTAGAAGGTTGACTATCACTAGAAACTATTATTTAGATATCCCTACAGGTAGAAGGTTGACTATCACTAGAAACTATTATTTAGATATCCCTACAGGTAGAAGGTTGACTATCACTAGAAACTATTATTTAGATATCCCTACAGGTAGAAGGTTGACTATCGCTAGAAACTATTATTTAGATATCCCTACAGGTAGAAGGTTGACTATCGCTAGAAACTATTATTTAGATATCCCTACAGGTAGAAGGTTGACTATCGCTAGAAACTATTATTTAGATATCCCTACAGGTAGAACATTTTACATTACATTTTAGTCATTTAGCAGACGCTCTTATCCAGAGCGACTTACAGGAGCAATTAGGGTTAAGTGCCTTGCTCAAGGGCACATTTACGTCATTTAGCAGACGCTCTAGTCCAGAGGGGGGGGTAGAAGGATTACTTTATCCTATCCCAGGTATTCCTTAAAGAGGTGGGGTTTCAAATGTCTCCGGAAGGTGGTGAGCGACTCCGCTGTGTGGGGGGGGGGGGGTGGGGTAGAAGGATTACTTTATCCTATCCCAGGTATTCCTTAAAGAGGTGGGGGTTGACTATCACTAGAAACTATCACTAGAAACTATTATTTAGATATCCCTACAGGTAGAAGGTTGACTATCACTAGAAACTATTATTTAGATATCCCTACAGGTAGAAGGTTGACTATCACTAGAAACTATTATTTAGATATCCCTACAGGTAGAAGGTTGACTATCACTAGAAACTATTATTTAGATATCCCTACAGGTAGAAGGTTGACTATCACTAGAAACTATTATTTAGATATCCCTACAGGTAGAAGGTTGACTATCACTAGAAACTATTATTTAGATACCCCTACAGGTAGAAGGTTGACTATGCTGGAGCAGCCTTCCATATGTTTAATTAGGAAATAAAAGCGATCCCCTCCTCACCGACGTTGACGTTAGCGCTCTGCAGCTCCTGGTCGGAGACGTGGATCTTGACCCCTGACCTGGGTACAAAGGTGGGCACAGATAGGCTGTCCAGGATCTTAGCCACGCCGACACGGTCAGTAGAGCCCTGCATGCCGTACGACCGGGCAAACAGGTTGGCTCCTGCCATCACATAGTCCATATGGAGGTCCTAGAGAGGGAGGGACACGTTACATGGGAGAGAGAGAGAGAGACACGGTTACATGGAGAGAGAGAGAGAGACACGGTTACATGGAGAGAGAGAGAGAGAGAGAGAGAGAGAGAGAGAGAGAGAGAGAGAGGGAGGGACACTGTTACATGGAGAGAGGGAGGGACACGGTTACATGGAGAGAGGGAGGGACACGGTTACATGGAGAGAGGGAGGGACACGGTTACATGGAGAGAGAGAGAGAGAGAGAGAGAGGGAGGGACACTGTTACATGGAGAGAGGAGGGACACGGTTACATGGAGAGAGGGAGGGACACGGTTACATGGAGAGAGAGAGAGAGAGAGAGAGAGGGAGGGACACTGTTACATGGAGAGAGGGAGGGACACTTACATGGAGAGAGGGAGGGACACTGTTACATGGAGAGAGGGAGGGACACGGGGTTACATGGAGAGAGAGAGGGACACGGGGTTACATGGAGAGAGAGGGGGACACGGTTACATGGAGAGAGGGGGACACGGTTACATGGAGAGAGGGAGGGACACGGTTACATGGAGAGGGGGAGGGACACGGTTACATGGAGAGAGGGAGGGACACGGTTACATGGAGAGAGGGAGGGACACGGTTACATGGAGAGAGAGAGAGAGAGAGAGAGAGGGAGGGACACTGTTACATGGAGAGAGGGAGGGACACTTACATGGAGAGAGGGAGGGACACGGTTACATGGAGAGAGAGAGAGAGAGAGAGAGAGGGAGGGACACTGTTACATGGAGAGAGGGAGGGACACTTACATGGAGAGAGGGAGGGACACTGTTACATGGAGAGAGGGAGGGACACGGGGTTACATGGAGAGAGAGAGGGACACGGGGTTACATGGAGAGAGGGGGACACGGTTACATGGAGAGAGGGGGACACGGTTACATGGAGAGAGGGAGGGACACGGTTACATGGAGAGGGGGAGGGACACGGTTACATGGAGAGAGACACGGTTACATGGAGAGGGGGAGGGACACGGTTACATGGAGAGGGGGAGGGACACGGTTACATGGAGAGAGGGAGGGACACGGTTACATGGAGAGGGGGAGGGACACGGTTACATGGAGAGGGGGAGGGACACGGTTACATGGAGAGAGGGGGACACGGTTACATGGAGAGAGAGGGACACGGTTACATGGAGAGAGGGGGGACACGGTTACATGGAGAGAGAGGGACACGGTTACATGGAGAGAGAGGGACACGGTTACATGGAGAGAGAGAGAGGGACACGGTTACATGGAGAGAGGGGGGACACAGTTACATGGAGAGAGGGACACGGTTACATGGAGAGAGGGACACGGTTACATGGAGGGAGAGAGGGACACGGTTACATGGAGAGAGGGGGACACGGTTACATGGAGAGAGGGGACACGGTTACATGGAGAGAGAGGGACACGGTTACATGGAGAGAGAGGGGGACACGGTTACATGGAGAGAGAGAGGGACACGGTTACATGGAGAGAGGGGGGACACGGTTACATGGAGAGAGAGGGACACGGTTACATGGAGAGAGAGAGAGAGACACGGTTACATGGAGAGAGAGAGAGAGACACGGTTACATGGAGAGAGAGAGAGAGACACGGTTACATGGAGAGAGAGAGAGGGACACGGTTACATGGAGAGAGAGGGACACGGTTACATGGAGAGAGGGGGACACGGTTACATGGAGAGAGAGGGACACGGTTACATGGAGAGGGGACACGGGTTACATGGAGAGAGGGACACGGTTACATGGAGAGAGAGGGACACGGTTACATGGAGGAGAGAGGGACACGGTTACATGGAGAGAGAGGGACACGGTTACATGGAGAGAGGGGACACGGTTACATGGAGAGAGAGGGACACGGTTACATGAGAGAGAGAGAGGGACACGGTTACATGGAGAGAGAGAGAGAGGGACACGGTTACATGGAGAGAGAGGGACACGGTTACATGGAGAGAGAGAGGGACACGGTTACATGGAGAGAGAGAGGGACACGGTTACATGGAGAGAGGGGGACACGGTTACATGGAGAGAGAGGGACACGGTTACATGGAGAGAGGGGGACACGGTTACATGGAGAGAGAGGGGACACGGTTACATGGAGAGAGAGGGACACGGTTACATGGAGAGAGAGGGACACGGTTACATGGAGAGAGAGGAGGGACACGGTTACATGGAGAGAGGAGAGGACACGGTTACATGGAGAGAGGGGGACACGGTTACATGGAGAGAGAGGGACACGGTTACATGGAGAGAGGGGGACACGGTTACATGGAGAGAGAGGGACACGGTTACATGGAGAGAGAGGGACATGGTTACATGGAGAGAGGGAGACACGGTTACATGGAGAGGGGGAGGGACACGGTTACATGGAGAGAGGGAGGGACACGGTTACATGGAGAGAGAGAGAGACACGGTTACATGGAGAGAGAGAGGGACACGGTTACATGGAGAGAGAGAGACACGGTTACATGGAGAGAGAGAGGGACACGGTTACATGGAGAGAGAGAGGGACACGGTTACATGGAGAGAGAGAGACACGGTTACATGGAGAGAGAGAGGGACACGGTTACATGGAGAGAGAGAGACACGGTTACATGGAGAGAGAGAGGGACACGGTTACATGGAGAGAGAGAGAGACACGGTTACATGGAGAGAGGGGGACACGGTTACATGGAGAGAGAGGGACACTGTTACATGGAGAGAGGGAGGGACACGGTTACATGGAGAGAGAGAGACACGGTTACATGGAGAGAGAGGGACACGGTTACATGGAGAGACACGGTTACATGGAGAGAGAGCACGGTTACATGAGAGAGAGGGACACGGTCATGGAGACACGGTTACATGGAGAGAGGGACACGGTTACATGGAGAGACACGGTTACATAGAGAGAGGGACACTGTTACATGGAGAGAGGGGACATGGTTACATGGAGAGAGAGAGACACGGTTACATGGAGAGAGAGAGACACGGTTACATGGAGAGAGGGAGGGACACTGTTACATGGAGAGAGAGAGACACGGTTACATGGAGAGAGAGAGGGACACTGTTACATGGAGAGAGAGAGACACGGTTACATGGAGAGAGGGAGGGACACTGTTACATGGAGAGAGGGGACACGGTTACATGGAGAGAGAGGGACACGGTTACATGGAGAGAGAGAGACACGGTTACATGGAGAGAGAGAGGGACACTGTTACATGGAGAGAGAGAGACACGGTTACATGGAGAGAGAGAGAGGGACACGGTTACATGGAGAGAGAGAGAGAGACACGGTTACATGGAGAGAGAGAGGGACACGGTTACATGGAGAGACACGGTTACATGGAGAGAGAGAGGGACACGGTTACATGGAGAGAGGGGGGACAAAGGAAAGGACTCACGTTGCTGGTGCTGAACTCTAGCGGGTGAGGACATCTCTTTGGACCGGACCAGAAGGGGGCGCCAGAGCTGGTCAGCTAAGAGAGAGAGTGAGTGAGAGAGACAGACAAAGAACATTGATATTAGTACAACAAAACCACATTCAAGTAACAGTGTGTGTGTGTGTGTGTGTGTGTGTGTGTGTGTGTGTGTGTGTGTAACAGTGTGTGTGTGTGTGTGTGTGTGTGTGTGTGTGTGTGTAACAGTGTGTGTGTGTGTGTGTGTGTGTAACAGTGTGTGTGTGTAACAGTGTGTGTAACAGTGTGTGTGTGTAACAGGGTGTGTGTGTGTGTGTGTGTGTGTGTAACAGTGTGTGTGTGTGTGTGTGTGTGTAACAGTGTGTGTGTGTGTGTGTGTGTGTAACAGTGTGTGTGTGTAAGTGTGTCTGTGTGTGTAACAGTGTGTGTGTGTAAGTGTGTCTGTGTGTGTGTGTAACAGTGTGTGTAACAGTGTAACAGTGTGTGTGTGTGTGTAACAGTGTGTGTGTGTGTGTGTGTGTGTGTGTGTGTGTGTGTGTGTGTGTGTGTGTGTGTGTGTGTGTGTAACAGTGTGTGTGTGTAACAGTGTGTGTGTGTAACAGTGTGTGTGTGTAACAGTGTGTGTGTGTGTGTGTGTAACATGTGTGTGTGTGTGTGTGTGTGTGTAACAGTGTGTGTGTGTAACAGTGTGTGTGTGTAACAGTGTGTGTGTGTAACAGTGTGTGTGTGTAACAGTGTGTGTGTGTGTGTGTGTGTGTGTGTGTACCAGTGTTCTCTGTACCTGTTCTGGGGGGAAGTTGTGCAGTAGTTGATGGATGTTGTTGCTGTACTGGCACTGCCAGTGGTGCCGAGCCCAGATGACACAGTCGGCCCAGCTGCGAGGGCAGTCAGTCACCAGACTCTTATAGACGGCCTCCAACACGTCTAGAGGCTGGGCTCCAGGAAGCTTCAAGGTCCTCTCCAGGAACTTGGGATCTCTGGTTCATAAAACATTAATATAACGTTAATGCAACTAATATTAAACTCTTATAGACGGCCTCCAACACGTCTAGAGGCTGGGCTCCAGGAAGCTTCAGGGTCCTCTCCAGGAACTTAGCATCTCTGGTTCATAAAACATTAATATAACGTTAATGCAACTAATATTAAACTCTTATAGACGGCCTCCAACACGTCTAGAGGCTGGGCTCCAGGAAGCTTCAAGGTCCTCTCCAGGAACTTAGCATCTCTGGTTCATAAAACATTAATATAACGTTAATGTAACTAATATTAAACTCTTATAGACGGCCTCCAACACATCTAGAGGCTGGGCTCCAGGAAGCTTTAGGGTCCTCTCCAGGAACTTAGCATCTCTGGTTCATAAAACATTCATATAGATCATATTAAACTCTTCTAGACGGCCTGCAACACGTCTAGAGGCTCCAGGCAGCACCTCTGGGTTGAGTAACAGATGCAGCAGTCTACTATAACTTAGAGTTTCAGACGCCAGAAAAGGATGGACTCTTAACCAGAGCGACCTAGTAGCTTGGATTAACCTTATTATCTATTATTAATTGATTTATTTTTCACTCTTTATGCGGTGCGCACTGCACAGAACATCGGAAGAATTATCACTCAACTACTGTAATGTTTGTTTGTGTGTCAATTAATCCCGTAAGGGATAGGTTGCCAACTGGCCATTTGACGCCAAAATAAAATTGTATTCATTCATACAGTCAGTGCATTCAACTACGGTAGGTAACACAAGCGCACATCACAATCATAGAATGTTAGAAATAGCCGCCATCTGCTAAATTGGTGGACTTACGTGAGGTACTGCATGGCATTCTCTGATGGCTGTTTAAAGAGACCCTCAAACTCATCACGGGCCCACTGGAGAGGAGAGAGGACAGTTACCATACACATCATACACAGGAGAGGAGAGAGGACAGTTACCATACACATCACACACTGGAGAGGACAGTTACCATACACATCACACACTGGAGAGGAGAGAGGACAGTTACCATACACATCACACACTGGAGAGGAGAGAGGACAGTTACCATACACATCACACACTGGAGAGGAGAGAGGACAGTTACCATACACATCACACACTGGAGAGAGGACAGTTACCATACACATCACACACTGGAGAGGAGAGAGGACAGTTACCATACACATCACACACTGGAGAGGAGAGAGGACAGTTACCATACACATCACACACTGCAGAGGACAGTTACCATACACATCACACACTGGAGAGGACAGTTACCATACACATCACACACTGGAGAGGACAGTTACCATACACATCACACACTGGAGAGGACAGTTACCATACACATCACACACTGGAGAGGAGAGAGGACAGTTACCATACACATCACACACTGGAGAGGACAGTTACCATACACATCACACACTGGAGAGGACAGTTACCATACACATCACACACTGGAGAGGAGCGAGGACCGTTACCATACACATCACACACTGGAGAGGACAGTTACCATACACATCACACACTGGAGAGGACAGTTACCATACACATCACACACTGGAGAGGACCGTTCCCATACACATCACACACTGGAGAGGACAGTTACCATACACATCACACACTGGAGAGGACAGTTACCATACACATCCCACACTGGAGAGGACAGTTACCATACACATCACACACTGGAGAGGAGAGAGGACAGTTACCATACACATCACACACTGGAGAGGACAGTTACCATACACATCACACACTGGAGAGGACAGTTACCATACACATCACACACTGGAGAGGACAGTTACCATACACATCACACACTGGAGAGGACAGTTACCATACACATCACACACTGGAGAGGACAGTTACCATACACATCACACACTGGAGAGGACAGTTACCATACACATCACACACTGGAGAGGACAGTTACCATACACATCACACACTGGAGAGGACAGAGGACAGTTACCATACACATCACACACTGGAGAGGAGAGAGGACAGTTACCATACACATCACACACTGGAGAGGACAGAGGACAGTTACCATACACATCACACACTGGAGAGGAGAGAGGACCGTTACCATACACATCACACACTGGAGAGGAGAGAGGACCGTTACCATACACATCACACACTGGAGAGGAGAGAGGACCGTTACCATACACATCACACACTGGAGAGGACAGTTACCATACACATCACACACTGGAGAGGAGAGAGGACAGTTACCATACACATCACACACTGGAGAGGACAGTTACCATACACATCACACACTGGAGAGGACAGTTACCATACACATCACACACTGGAGAGGAGAGAGGACAGTTACCATACACATCACACACTGGAGAGGACAGTTACCATACACATCACACACTGGAGAGGAGAGAGGACAGTTACCATACACATCACACACTGGAGAGGAGAGAGGACAGTTACCATACACATCACACACTGGAGAGGAGAGAGGACAGTTACCATACACATCACACACTGGAGAGGACAGTTACCATACACATCACACACTGGAGAGGAGAGAGGACCGTTACCATACACATCACACACTGGAGAGGAGAGAGGACAGTTACCATACACATCACACACTGGAGAGGACAGTTACCATACACATCACACACTGGAGAGGACAGTTACCATACACATCACACACTGGAGAGGAGAGAGGACAGTTACCATACACATCACACACTGGAGAGGAGAGAGGACAGTTACCATACACATCACACACTGGAGAGGAGAGAGGACCATTACCATACACATCACACACTGGAGAGGAGAGAGGACAGTTACCATACACATCACACACTGGAGAGGACAGTTACCATACACATCACACACTGGAGAGGACAGTTACCATACACATCACACACTGGAGAGGACAGTTACCATACACATCACACACTGGAGAGGACAGTTACCATACACATCACACACTGTAGAGGACAGTTACCATACACATCACACACTGGAGAGGACAGTTACCATACACATCACACACTGGAGAGGACAGTTACCATACACATCACACACTGGAGAGGACAGTTACCATACACATCACACACTGGAGAGGAGAGAGGACAGTTACCATACACATCACACACTGGAGAGGAGAGAGGACAGTTACCATACACATCACACACTGGAGAGGAGAGAGGACAGTTACCATACACATCACACACTGGAGAGGACAGTTACCATACACATCACACACTGGAGAGGACAGTTACCATACACATCACACACTGGAGAGGACAGTTACCATACACATCACACACTGGAGAGGAGAGAGGACAGTTACCATACACATCACACACTGGAGAGGACAGTTACCATACACATCACACACTGGAGAGGACAGTTACCATACACATCACACACTGGAGAGGAGAGATGACAGTTACCATACACATCACACACTGGAGAGGAGAGAGGACAGTTACCATACACATCACACACTGGAGAGGACAGTTACCATACACATCACACACTGGAGAGGACAGTTACCATACACATCACACACTGGAGAGGACAGTTACCATACACATCACACACTGGAGAGGACAGTTACCATACACATCACACACTGGAGAGGAGAGAGGACAGTTACCATACACATCACACACTGGAGAGGAGCGAGGACATCAGTCACAGGTTAGAGAGGCTTGGAGCGTGGCCTGTTAAATGTGCCTGCTATATATGCCCTTGAGCAAGGCACTCAACATTTTATTTTTTACATTTTACATTTACACTCAAGCCCTAACTGCTATGGGACAATGGATACATATTATTCTCCTGTACTGACCTGCAGAGTGTGTGTGTGTGTTACCTTGCAGTGTGTGTGTGTGTTACCTGCAGAGTGTGTGTGTGTGTTACCTGCAGAGTGTGTGTGTGTGTTACCTGCAGTGTGTGTGGGTGTGTGTTACCTGCAGTGTGTGTGTGTGTGTTACCTGCAGAGTGTGTGTGTGTGTGTGTTACCTGCAGAGTGTGTGTGTGTGTGTGTGTGTTACCTGCAGTGTGTGTGTGTGTGTGTGTGTGTGTGTTACCTGCAGTGTGTGTGTGTGTTACCTGCAGTGTGTGTGTGTGTGTGTGTGTTACCTGCAGTGTGTGTGTGTGTGTGTGTGTGTGTGTGTGTGTGTGTGTGTGTGTGTTACCTGCAGTGTGTGTGTGTGTTACCTGTAGTGTGTGTGTGTGTGTGTGTGTGTTACCTGCAGTGTGTGTGTGTGTGTTACCTGCAGTGTGTGTGTGTGTGTTACCTGCAGTGTGTGTGTGTGTGTTACCTGCAGTGTGTGTGTGTTACCTGCAGTGTGTGTGTGTGTGTGTGTGTGTGTGTTACCTGCAGTGTGTGTGTGTGTTACCTGCAGTGTGTGTGTGTGTGTGTGTTACCTGCAGTGTGTGTGTGTGTGTTACCTGCAGTGTGTGTGTTACCTGCAGTGTGTGTGTGTGTGTTACCTGCAGTGTGTGTGTGTGTGTGTTACCTGTAGTGTGTGTGTGTGTTACCTGCAGTGTGTGTGTTACCTGCAGTGTGTGTTACCTGTAGTGTGTGTGTGTGTGTGTTACCTGCAGTGTGTGTGTGTGTGTGTTACCTGCAGTGTGTGCTCGATGGCGTTGGGGAAGTTCTTCAGTGTGCAGATGGGGATGGACTTCTCTGGGGGGTCCTGGGAGGAGCTGTATGACTCCGTCAGGAAGGGGATCACCACCTGGACGTTGCCCTTGGTACCCAGAGTACCGGACTCCAACAGGGGCTTACGGTAGTAGACACACCGCCGGTCCATATACATCCCTACAGGAGAGGAGGAGGACAGGAGAGGAGGACAGGAGAGGAGGACAGGAGAGGACAGGAGAGGAGGACAGGAGAGGAGAGGAGAGGAGAGGGGAAGAGAAAGGAATGAATATGACATGAGGAAAACTAAGAGAGAAAGTATGATCCTGTAAATCAGTCAACTCTAAATAATGACCATAACCCAGAAGGAAATCTGGCATGAATACATATGGCCTAAACAGGTAGAATACATATGGCCTAAACAGGTAGAATACATATGGCCTAAACAGGTAGAATACATATGGCCTAAACAGGTAGAATACATATGGCCTAAACAGGTAGAATACATATGGCCTAAACAGGTAGAATACATATGGCCTAAACAGGTAGAATACATATGGCCTAAACAGGTAGAATACATATGGCCTAAACAGGTAGAATACATATGGCCTAAACAGGTAGATTGTCTTTTGAAATGTATACACTACTCATGATGTACAGCGACCTTTTTTCTCTAAATAAACTTTGCAGTACATTTAAAAGGTAAAAAAACACTTTCAAACACTAAGCAATAATCTAATTACTTCAGGGCTTGTGAACCTCAGACAAATATAAACCTTCCACAACCTTAAGACCAACTGATAATGTAAATTATTTTATCAAAATAGTTTAACCTGCTTTATTTGCAATAATCACTGACCTGGCTTTCAAGTCTATGAAAATGCCCCTTTAGTGAGGTTGAACAGTTGAATTGTTATGAACACACTCTCCTGTCTGTCGCCAACTGTTTGAAAAGCATGTTAGCCTGTCCACTTTGTTCAGATGTTGAAATCAAGTGGACTACCTTATTTCTCAGAATGAGAACGAGTTGCCAATTCCTTATACAAATGCATCTTCTTATGCTTATTGCACATTTATAAAACAAAGATTAGACAGCTAGTATAACGGTCTTTGGCTAAAATGCTGCTAGCAGTATGTGGTACTGCAATGATGCGGGCGACAAACGGAGCATTAATTTTCCAGAACCAATGTTCATTGATACTCCCGTTTTAGTATGGTCTGTTCAGCGTGCAATTTGAGTAGTTGAGACAAACAGAATTAACTTTAACTGCTCTGTTAAAGTTTTTAAAAAAGTGTTTTGGTGTCCATATGACCCGATTCTGTTGGACCAAACCTCAAATGCTCATAGTGACTTGAACCTGCTTGTTGTCAGAAATAGAAGAAGTGATCTTTCATCTTTGTTGTTGTGAGTGGCAGGTGGGAGGGGCTTGGGAGAAAGAGGCGAAGCGAGAGGTTCCACTGTCGCCAAAATCTGTCCAAAATAAGCCCAATGAGTTTCTATGGTCTTATTTTGAACCTTATTTTGAACCATTATATTCAGATCTCTGGTGTAAATGGGAAGGAGCATCTCTTCATTATATTCAGATCTCTGGTGTAAATGGGAAGGAGCATCTCCTCATTATATACAGATCTCTGGTGTAAATGGGAAGGAGCATCTCTTCATTATATTCAGATCTCTGGTGTAAATGGGAAGGAGCATCTCCTCATTATATACAGATCTCTGGTGTAAATGGGAAGGAGCATCTCTTCATTATATACAGATCTCTGGTGTAAATGGGAAGGAGCATCTCTTCATTATATACAGATCTCTGGTGTAAATGGGAAGGAGCATCTCTTCATTATATCCAGATCTCTGGTGTAAATGGGAAGGAGCATCTCTTCATTATATCCAGATCTCTGGTGTAAATGGGAAGGTGCATCTCTTCATTATATCCAGATCTCTGGTGTAAATGGGAAGGAGCATCTCTTCATTATATCCAGATCTCTGGTGTAAATGGGAAGGAGCATCTCTTCATTATATACAGATCTCTGGTGTAAATGGGAAGGTGCATCTCTTCATTATATACAGATCTCTGGTGTAAATGGGAATGAGCATCTCTTCATTATATCCAGATCTCTGGTGTAAATGGGAAGGTGCATCTCTTCATTATATACAGATCTCTGGTGTAAATGGGAAGGTGCATCTCTTCATTATATACAGATCTCTGGTGTAAATGGGAAGGTGCATCTCTTCATTATATACAGATCTCTGGTGTAAATGGGAAGGAGCATCTCTTCATTATATACAGATCTCTGGTGTAAATGGGAAGGAGCATCTCTTCATTATATCCAGATCTCTGGTGTAAATGGGAAGGAGCATCTCTTCATTATATACAGATCTCTGGTGTAAATGGGAAGGAGCATCTCTTCATTATATCCAGATCTCTGGTGTAAATGGGAAGGTGCATCTCTTCATTATATACAGATCTCTGGTGTAAATGGGAAGGTGCATCTCTTCATTATATACAGATCTCTGGTGTAAATGGGAATGAGCATCTCTTCATTATATCCAGATCTCTGGTGTAAATGGGAAGGTGCATCTCTTCATTATATACAGATCTCTGGTGTAAATGGGAAGGTGCATCTCTTCATTATATACAGATCTCTGGTGTAAATGGGAAGGTGCATCTCTTCATTATATACAGATCTCTGGTGTAAATGGGAAGGAGCATCTCTTCATTATATACAGATCTCTGGTGTAAATGGGAAGGAGCATCTCTTCATTATATCCAGATCTCTGGTGTAAATGGGAAGGAGCATCTCTTCATTATATCCAGATCTCTGGTGTAAATGGGAAGGAGCATCTCCTCATTATATCCAGATCTCTGGTGTAAATGGGAAGGTCCACAGCACAGAGGAGCGAAGGAGATGAGACCATAAAGACAACATGAGAACAAGCAGACATAAACGCTCAGGAAAATAACAAAACCTTGATACAGGCATTTGGAATATCACAAAAAATAAAATAATAATAATAATAATAATTCGATATATCGCCCAGACCCAAGTAAACCACAAAAATATCACCCTGTTTTATCACATAAACCCCAGAAATATATATCACCCTGTTTTATCATGTAAACCCCAGAAATATATGTCTCCCTGTTTTATCATGTAAACCACAGAAATATATGTCACCCTGTTTTATCATGTAAACCACAGAAATATATGTCACCCTGTTTTATCACATAAACCCCAGAAATATATATCACCCTGTTTTATCATGTAAACCCCAGAAATATATATCACCCTGTTTTATCATGTAAACCCCAGAAATATATATCACCCTGTTTTATCATGTAAACCCCAGAAATATATATCACCCTGTTTTATCATGTAAACCCCAGAAATATATATCACCCTGTTTTATCATGTAAACCACCGAAATATATGTCACCCTGTTTTATCATGTAAACTATAAATAGCACCGTCTTTCTTCTATCTCCATACATTACACACCCAGAAATAGCACCGTCTCTCTTCTACCTCCATCCATTACACACCCAGAAATAGCACCGTCTCTCTTCTACCTCCATCCATTACACACCCAGAAATAGCACCGTCTCTCTTCTACCTCCATCCATTACACACCCAGAAATAGCACCGTTCTCTCTTCTACCTCCATCCATTACACACCCAGAAATAGCACCGTCTCTCTTCTACCTCCATCCATTACACACCCAGAAATAGCACCGTCTCTCTTCTACCTCCATCCATTACACACCCAGAAATAGCACCGTCTCTCTTCTACCTCCATCCATTACACACCCAGAAATAGCACCGTCTCTCTTCTACCTCCATCCATTACACACCCAGAAATAGCACCGTCTCTCTTCTACCTCCATCCATTACACACCCAGAAATAGCACCGTCTCTCTTCTACCTCCATCCATTACACACCCAGAAATAGCACCGTCTCTCTTCTACCTCCATCCATTACACACCCAGAAATAGCACCGTCTCTCTTCTACCTCCATCCATTACACACCCAGAAATAGCACCGTCTCTCTTCTACCTCCATCCATTACACACCCAGAAATAGCACCGTCTCTCTTCTACCTCCATCCATTACACACCCAGAAATAGCACCGTCTCTCTTCTACCTCCATCCATTACACACCCAGAAATAGCACCGTCTCTCTTCTACCTCCATCCATTACACACCCAGAAATAGCACCGTCTCTCTTCTACCTCCATCCATTACACACCCAGAAATAGCACCGTCTCTCTTCTACCTCCATACATTACACACCCAGAAATAGCACCGTCTCTCTTCTACCTCCATACATTACACACCCAGAAATAGCACCGTCTCTCTTCTACCTCCATACATTACACACCAGGAAACGGGAGTAAGAAACATTTAGAGTGCATCTTACGTGCGTCGACGTTGTCCAGTGCGTTGGCGACTCCGTGGAGGCTCTCGAAGAAGTCGTCATCGTAGACCCGCTCGGTGTCGGGCCCGACGCGGTTCTGGTGTCCCGTGATCCGGATGGACGGGTTCATCTGCTTCACCGCCGCTGCAGCCGTCTCACTCTTCATCTTGGTCACGTCCCACGGCCTGAATACAAACCAAACTACTATTTAAAAAGAGCAACACTTTAGAAAATAAACAAGTGCCAATAAAATATGAATGATTAAAATGGTATCGTTCTCCCTATATAGTGCACTACGTTTGAAATGACCCCTATGGTCCCTGATCAAATGTAGTGCACTATATAGTAAATAGGGTACCATTTGGGATGCAGGCAATGTCTAAAACAGTAAAATCACTGATTAAAAGGCCAAGCTATTTAAAACCCTCCATGGTATAGGTCTGCCACTCCTCTCCCTCGCTCGCTCACCTGAAGAGGAACTGTCTGTTGAGGTTGGATTTCTCTATGGTGTCCATGTCTGTCACGATGACCTCACCCTCCCCGCTGGCCAATCCGATCATGGCAAAGTTCTTCAGCAGCTCACAGCCAATAGCGCCAGCCCCAACCAGGAAGTAGCGCTGTTTAGCCAGCTCCTCCTGCAGCTGGGAGCCAAACACAGCGATCTGGCCGTCATAACGACTGTTCCTCTGGGGGGACGAGAGAGAGAGATCACTCTACAGAAGCGGGTGTTCTGTACCTGCAGTGTGTCTGTGACGACCCAACCAGCTACCACCCGGCCCCACGACCCAACCAGCTACCACCCGGCCCCACGACCCAACCAGCTACCACCCGGCCCCACGACCCAACCAGCTACCACCCGGCCCCACCAGCTACCACCCAGCCCCACGACCCCACCAGCTACCACCCAGCCCCACGACCCAACCAGCTACCACCCAGCCCCACGACCCAACCAGCTACCACCCAGCCCCACGACCCAACCAGCTACCACCCAGCCCCAGGACCCAACCAGCTACCACCCAGCCCCACGACCCAACCAGCTACCACCCAGCCCCACGACCCAACCAGCTACCACCCAGCCCCACGACCCAACCAGCTACCACCCAGCCCCACGACCCAACCAGCTACCACCCAGCCCCACGACCCAACCAGCTACCATCCAGCCCCCACGACCCAACCAGCTACCATCCAGCCCCACGACCCAACCAGCTACCACCCAGCCCCCACGACCCAACCAGCTACCATCCAGCCCCACCGACACAACCAGCTACCATCTAGCCCCACGACCCAACCAGCTACCATCCAGCCCCACGACCCAACCAGCTACCATCCAGCCCCACGACCCAACCAGCCCACGACCCAACCAGCTACCACCCAGCCCCACGACCCAACCAGCTACCATCCAGCCCCACGACCCAACCAGCCCACGACCCAACCAGCTACCACCCAGCCCCACGACCCAACCAGCTACCACCCAGCCCCACGACCCAACCAGCTACCACCCAGCCCCACGACCCAACCAGCTACCATCCAGCCCCACGACCCAACCAGCTACCATCTAGCCCCACAACCCAACCAGCTACCACCCAGCCCCACGACCCAACCAGCTACCATCCAGCCCCACGACCCAACCAGCTACCATCCAGCCCCACGACCCAACCAGCTACCATCCAGCCCCACGACCCAACCAGCTACCATCCAGCCCCACGACCCAACCAGCCCCACGACCCAACCAGCCCACGACCCAACCAGCCCACGACCCAACCAGCTACCACCCAGCCCCACGACCCAACCAGCTACCATCCAGCCCCACGACCCAACCAGCTACCATCCAGCCCCACGACCCAACCAGCTACCATCCAGCCCCACGACCCAACCAGCTACCACCCAGCCCCACGACCCAACCAGCTACCATCCAGCCCCACGACACAACCAGCTACCACCCAGCCCCACGACCCAACCAGCTACCACCCAGCCCCACGACCCAACCAGCTACCACCCAGCCCCACGACCCAACCAGCTACCATCCAGCCCCACGACCCAACCAGCTACCATCCAGCCCCACGACCCAACCAGCTACCATCCAGCCCCACGACCCAACCAGCTACCATCCAGCCCCACGACCCAACCAGCTACCACCCAGCCCCACGACCCAACCAGCTACCATCCAGCCCCACGACCCAACCAGCTACCACCCAGCCCCACGACCCAACCAGCTACCACCCAGCCCCACGACCCAACCAGCTACCACCCAGCCCCACGACCCAACCAGCTACCATCCAGCCCCACGACCCAACCAGCTACCATCCAGCCCCACGACCCAACCAGCTACCACCCAGCCCCACGACCCAAACAGTACATTTCTCCTTCTCCAGGCATTGTGAACAAACTGAGCAATCTCAAACACGCCACGTCTGGAACAGAACGCAAGCCTCTGCTCATCCCGTACCCAGAATCCTTCAGGGTTATCACCAACATGTCTCAGATCCTCATACAGAGGGTAATAAAACACTAATGGATTTAGTTTTCCCCAAGATCACAGTAGGTACATGGGGGGGCTGCATCTGAGTTGGCCACAAACTGCCCTTGGTATTTCTGTTAGCTTCAGGTGGACATATGGTTCAGGTGTGTAGTTCTCTTTGATGAAAGTACGTTCTAAGTTTTGGTTTAACTGCCCATTTTTAATTGTGGATCAGAAAAAGCTTGTCCTTGACATGGTCTCTTGTTACTGACTATATACTGCATATCAGTGTCCCAAAAAACAGGTCATTCTCTAGCCTACGGATAGTTATGACTAAGGTCCAAGTCAAACACTTTTTTTTAGTGATTCTGTGTTCGGGCATATTTATCAGTCTGTTCCATAGACGTACCACGGCACCTTTTTGCCTAACCACACACGGTTCCCAACCCATATCGCCACAGATTGTGTGTGTGGGGTAGTTGTGTGTGTGGTTGGGGTGTGTGTGTGTATATAAGGTGTGTGTGTGTGTGTGTGGTATGTGTGTGTGTGTGTGTGGCAGGTAGCTTAGTGGGTAAGAGCGTTGTGCCAGTAACTGAAAGGTCGCTGGTTCTAATCCCCGAGCCGACTAGGTGAAAAATCTGTTGATGTGCCCTTGAGCAAGGCACTTTACCCTAATTGCTCCTGTAAGTCGCTCTGGATAAGAGCGTCTGCTAAATGACTAAAATGGAAAAAAATAATGTGTGTGGAAGGTGTGTGTGTGGTTGGGGTGTGTGTATATATAAGGTGTGTGTGGAAGGTGTGTGTGTGGTTGGGGTGTGTGTGTATATAAGGTGTGTGTGTGTGGAAGGTGTGTGTGTGTGTGTATAAGGTGTGTGTGTGTGTGTGTGTGTGTGTGTGTGGAAGGTGTGTGTGTGTGTGTGTGTGTGTGTGTAGGTATACTCACAGGGGCACAGTCCTCCTCAGTGAGCATGGCTCCTCCCTCTTCCTCAGACAGACACTCCAGAGCATCAAAATACAGCCACTGCATCATGGGCATGAACTTCCCTGTACACGCCTAGGAGACACAGACAGACCATGAACTTCCCTGTACACGCCTAGGAGACACAGACAGACCATGAACTTCCCTGTACACGCCTAGGAGACACAGACAGACCATGGGCATGAACTTCCCTGTACACGCCTAGGAGACACAGACAGACCATGGGCATGAACTTCCCTGTACACGCCTAGGAGACACAGACAGACCATGGGCATGAACTTCCCTGTACACGCCTAGGAGACACAGACAGACCATGGGCATGAACTTCCCTGTACACGCCTAGGAGACACAGACAGACCATGAACTTCCCTGTACACGCCTAGGAGACACAGACAGACCATGGGCATGAACTTCCCTGTACACGCCTAGGAGACACAGACAGACCATGGGCATGAACTTCCCTGTACACGCCTAGGAGACACAGACAGACCATGAACTTCCCTGTACACGCCTAGGAGACAGAGACAGACCATGGGCATGAACTTCCCTGTACACGCCTAGGAGACACAGACAGACCATGAACTTCCCTGTACACGCCTAGGAGACACAGACAGACCATGGGCATGAACTTCCCTGTACACGCCTAGGAGACACAGACAGACCATGAACTTCCCTGTACACGCCTAGGAGACACAGACAGACCATGGGCATGAACTTCCCTGTACACGCCTAGGAGACACAGACAGACCATGGGCATGAACTTCCCTGTACACGCCTAGGAGACACAGACAGACCATGGGCATGAACTTCCCTGTACACGCCTAGGAGACACAGACAGACCATGGGCATGAACTTCCCTGTACACGCCTAGGAGACACAGACAGACCATGGGCATGAACTTCCCTGTACACGCCTAGGAGACACAGACAGACCATGGGCATGAACTTCCCTGTACACGCCTAGGAGACACAGACAGACCATGGGCATGAACTTCCCTGTACACGCCTAGGAGACACAGACAGACCATGGGCATGAACTTCCCTGTACACGCCTAGGAGACAGAGACAGACCATGGGCATGAACTTCCCTGTACACGCCTAGGAGACAGAGACAGACCATGAACTTCCCTGTACACGCCTAGGAGACACAGACAGACCATGGGCATGAACTTCCCTGTACACGCCTAGGAGACAGACAGACAGACCATGGGCATGAACTTCCCTGTACACGCCTACAGAGGGGAGACAGTTGGGTTCCTGTGTGGCTTAGGTGTTAAGGTTGTTTAATTTCCACTGGAACACATAAGTAAGAAAGTTAGCCTTGTCTGATCCAGAACGAGCCAGAACAGCCCATAAGGGGCCAGAACAGCCAATAGAGGGCCAGAACGAGCCAGAACAGCCCATCTTTCTGTAGCGTGAGGGAGCTTGAAGCACAAATACACCCCCTGGACAGGAGGCTATAGAAGGACGGGACACCCCCTGGACAGGAGGCTATAGAAGGACGGGACACCCCTTGGACAGGAGGCTATAGAAGGACGGGACACCCCCTGGACAGGAGGCTATAGAGGGACAGGACACCCCCTGGACAGGAGGCTATAGAGGGACGGGACACCCCCTGGACAGGAGGCTATAGAGGGACGGGACACCCCCTGGACAGGAGGCTATAGAGGGACGGGACACCCCCTGGACAGGAGGCTATAGAGGGACGGGACACCCCCTGGACAGGAGGCTATAGAGGGACGGGACACCCCTGGACAGGAGGCTATAGAGGGACGGGACACCCCCTGGACAGGAGGCTATAGAGGGACGGGACACCCCCTGGACAGGAGGCTATAGAGGGACGGGACACCCCCTGGACAGGAGGCTATAGAGGGACGGGACACCCCTGGACAGGAGGCTATAGAGGGACGGGACACCCCTGGACAGGAGGCTATAGAGGGACGGGACACCCCTGGACAGGAGGCTATAGAGGGGACGGGACACCCCCTGGACAGGAGGCTATAGAGGGACAGGACACCCCCTGGACAGGAGGCTATAGAGGGACAGGACACCCCCTGGACAGGAGGCTATAGAGGGACAGGACACCCCCTGGACAGGAGGCTATAGAGGGACAGGACGCTATAGAGGGACAGGACACCCCCTGGACAGGAGGCTATAGAGGGACACCCCCTGGACAGGAGGCTATAGAGGGACAGGACACCCCCTGGACAGGAGGCTATAGAGGGACAGGACACCCCCTGGACAGGAGGCTATAGAGGGACAGGACACCCCCTGGACAGGAGGCTATAGAGGGACAGGACACCCCCTGGACAGGAGGCTATAGAGGGACAGGACACCCCCTGGACAGGAGGCTATAGAGGGACACCCCCTGGACAGGAGGCTATAGAGGGACAAGACACCAGCAGGGATCCATTAGTACACCCCCTGGACAGGAGGCTAGAGAGGGACGGGACACCCCCTGGACAGGAGGCTATAGAGGGACAAGACGCCAGCAGGGATCCATTAGTACACCCCCTGGACAGGATGCTAGCAGGGATCCCATTCACATACTAATGCACACACTGTACTGTAAGCTGCTTTGGATAAAGCATCTACTAAATGGTATATATTATGATACACACATCTAGAGAGAACAGGTGGGTTTATTGAGGGAGAAAAACACAGTAGAGGAGTCTGGAGAGAGGCTCTCCCTACATGCCCCAACACGTCTAACGATGGAGATACGGTACAACATCCACACTGACAACACAGATGCTGCTTAGAGCAAAGTACATCCACACTGACAACACAGATGCTGCTTAGAGCAAAGTACATCCACACTGACAACACAGATGCTGCTTAGAGCAAAGTACATCCACACTGACAACACAGATGCTGCTTAGAGCAAAGTACATCCACACTGACAACACAGATGCTGCTTAGAGCAAAGTACATCCACACTGACAACACAGATGCTGCTTAGAGCAAAGTACATCCACACTGACAACACAGATGCTGCTTAGAGCAAAGTACATCCACACTGACAACACAGATGCTGCTTAGAGCAAAGTACATCCACACTGACAACACAGATGCTGCTTAGAGCAAAGTACATGAGACGCAGCCCACACAGTATCCCACACAGACCAGAAGTGAGCAGCTTCCTTACCTTCAGAACTTCCTGCGCGGCCAGTCCACCAATGAAAGCGTTGAGTGGTGCCAGGTCGCCGGCGGAGACGAAGGCTAGTTTCTTAATGAGCTTGTCATCCAGCTCCTCCACCTTAGCTGACCCCGTCTGGCTGGAGTTCACCTCTTTAGCCAGAGACACCAGCTCCTCTCCATCAGCCTGCAACACACACAAAGCATTTCATTAATAGCGGTCACTAACTTCTGAATGGCAGCTAAAGGGAAACAAAATCTATTAGCACTAGCATTTGCTACAATTTCCAAAAATTGCTAGCCAGGAGATTGTGGGTGTTGCTAAATAACTAGAATAACAGAGCGTAAAACAGGAAATCGAAAGTAAGCAGAACATATTTACTCCTGTTCACAAGATTCTGCCTGAGCTCGACAAATAACCAGTTCAATGGAAATTAAATGGGATTATTAGTGTGTGTGTCAGGTTGGGAGGTATCCAGATTTCCATACCGTCCTTCACTCATCCTTGGATTTACGGTATTACCGGCTTAGTACACAAGGGGGTGCCCGTTGGCCGTCTATTACCAGAACGCTAACAAAATTAGCAAAAGTAATAGCGAATTTCCATGGAGGCTGCTAGCTAAATATGCTAACGAGCGCAAACGGGGAAAAAAAAGACAAAAATCGCAAAGAAAGGCTCAAAGTTCTACATGTACAGGAAGGAGGAGCAAGAGAGTAAACTAGAGACATTGTGCAAATGAACAGCACTGTCTCTGGAGCACTGTCTCTGGAGCACTGGCTCTGGAGCACTGGCTCTGGAGCACTGGCTCTGGAGCACTGGCTCACTGTCTCTGAAGCACTGTCTCTGGAGCACTGGCTCTGGAGCAGCATGTGTACAGGCTGTGTCTGTGTGGAGTCTGGAGTCGCTAGGGCAACGGCCTGCCTGCTCTGAGAAGAGGGAAGGGCCAAGAACGGAGACAAAACATTTTTTGGCAGCTGTACAGACGACTCATCCAAAGGGCTTTGACTTCTCAAACTCGGCAGAAAGCCAACACTATAGGATGCCCCGTCACCTGGTTAACTCAGCCATAACTAGCAAGCTACACTTAGGGGCCGAATTAATGCAGAATTATGCGTTGTTCACCCAGGAAAAAAAGACAACGCATAAGAAATGTCTCGCTGCCTTTTGTAAACGTAGATCTAAAATGCTTCTTATTGTCATTTTAGCTTCAGACTAATTTCGTGCTTCAGTTGCACTTCTCCAGTCAGATGAGAATTCATGAACGGGCATTCTATGAGCAGACAGCGCTGACTGATGTGGAGCTACTGTTCTCGGTGTAGCAGCCTACTTTTCTCTGATAAAAAACTTTAAGAAAAACATTAGGAATGTAAATTTCTACATTCTTTCTAGGATAAAAATAAATATATGTCCATGCATCGATTTAGCAAAAAAATACCTCGCTTTTTCATTAAACTCATTGACTTTTACTTATTTACAGCCAAATAGCGTTGCACTTCTGTTGTCATCTGATGAAAATGGAAGCTATTTGTGTTGCACTAATGTATTTTCTGTGTAGTAAAACTATTGAAAACTCAACCCATGGCTATTTCCAAATACCCCAATATACTGCCCAAGCCTCGATTTGACCGGCCGCATTTTGATTTACAGGACCCATTTGCATTGGGTGCTTAACCTGATTAGGGTGTCCACCCACAGTGCTCAGAATGACAGAAATCATATTTAGATGGTAATCATCTTAACAGAACACGCAACTCAATGCAACGGCGTGTCCTTCTTACCGAATTCCGATGCGTGATTTGAAGACGTTAGAATTACCGTCCATATTCACTTTTCCTCAGCAAAGAAGACGAGTAACGAACAGCAGAATCACTAACCTGTCAATCTACTATCCCCCATAGTAGAAAAGTTCACCTATTCTATTGGTCAGCTTGTCGTTCAGTGCGAGAAAGAAAGCCTATTCCAAAAAGACTGGGACAGTTGTGGGACGACAGACCCTAATTCATTCAACCAGTACATCAAAATAACTTTTTTTTTAAATCAAGAGGCTGCTGCAACAGATTAGAACGTTTAGTTTAAAATGCTAAAACTTTTATTTCTTCACATTATAAGCGCTTGAATGCTAGGATTGTGCCTTTGGCTAGTGGACAATGAAATTAAGTTCATTTGAAAACCAATGGAACATGAGAAATGGTTTCAATGGCATATGAAAATAATTGCCTCCACATTCCTATGCTGGGATTTAGGCTACTTTGAAGCAAGGTAAGACATGCATCAGGATTTAGGCTAACCACTACGCAACCTACAGTTGACAGTGCAATCTTAAAAGGGAAGAAGTTTGGAACCACCAAGACTCTTCCTAGAGCTGGCTGCCCGGCCAAACTGAGCAATCAGGGGAGAAGGGCCTTGGTCAGGGAGGTGACCAAGAACCTGATGGTCACTCTGACATAGCTCTATAGATCCTCTGTGGAGATGGGAGAACCTTCCAGAAGGACAACCAACTCTGCCGCACTCCACCAAATCAGGCCTTTATGGTAGAGTGGCCAGACGGAAGCAACTCCTCAGTAAAAGGCACATGACAGCCCGCTTGGCATTTGCCAAAAGGCACCTGAAGACTCTCAGACCATGAGAAACAAGATCTGATGGCCTGATGAAACCAAGATTGAACTCTTTGGCATGAATGCCAAGCATCATGCCTGGAGGAAACCTGGCACCATCCCTACGGTGAAGCATGGTGGTGGCAGCATCATTCTGTGGGGATGTTTTTCAGCGGCAGGGACTGGAAGACTAGTCAGGCTCGAGTGAAAGATTAACGAAAACCTGTTCCAGAGCGCTCAGGACCTCAGACTTGGGCGAAGGTTCACCTTCCAACAGAACAACGACCCTAAGCACACAGCTAAGACAACACAGGAGTGGCTTCGGGACAAGTCTCTGAATGTGTGGCCCAGCCAGAGCCCGGACTTGAACCCGATCAAACATCTCTGGAGAACTGAAAATAGCTGTGGAGCGACGCTCCCCATCCAACCTGACAGAGCTTGAGAGGATCTGCAGAGAAGAATGGGAGAAACTCCCCAAATACAGGTGTGCCAAGCTTGTAGCGTCATACCCAAGAAGACTCGAGGCTGTAATCGCTGCCAAAGATGCTTCAACAAAACACTGAGTAAAGGGTCTGAATACTTACGTAAATGTGATAGTTTATTTGTAATACATTTGCAAAAATGTCTAAAAACCTGTTTTTGTTTTGTCATTAAGGGGTATTGTGTGTAGATTGGTAAGAAGAAAAACGATTTAATCAATTTTAGAATAAGGCTGTAACGTAACAAAATGTGGAAAAAGTCAAGTGGTCTGAATACACTGTCTCATGCTCTGACAAAACACTGCCCTAGTTCTGCCACCACAGATGGAGAAGTGCAACACAGGCGGATTGAGACACATCCAATGCAGAAAAACGGATGTCTAGCTTAAACTGATGTATTTTGATGGGGATTTTTTAAAATCATGTTACTAAGCTTGATGCACCAGGGCTTGGGCAGCCTGCGGTGTTTCCTCTGGTAGCTGTGTAGAGCCTGGAAGCCCAGTTACAGTTGTGTGTGTGTGTGTATATATACAGTACGAGTCGAAAGTTTGGACACGCCTACTCTTTCAAGGGTTTTTCTTTATTTCTATATTGTAGAATAATAGTGAAGACATCAAAACTATGAAATAACACATATGGAATCATGTAGTAACCAAAAAAGTGTTAAACAACTCAAAATATATTTTATATTTGAGATTCTTCAAATAGCCACCCTTTGCCTTGATGACAGCTTTGCACATTCTTGGCATTCTCTTTGACTGGTAGTGTGTATACAGGTGTGAGTGTATATATATACACAGTGGGGGAAAAAAGTATTTAGTCAGCCACCAATTGTGCAAGTTCTCCCAATTAAAAAGATGAGAGAGGCCTGTAATTTTCATCATAGGTACACGTCAACTATGACAGACAAAATAAGAAAAAAAATCCTGAAAATCACATTGTAGGATTTTTAATGAATTTATTTGCAATTATGGTGGAAAATAAGTATTTGGTCAATAACAAAAGTTTCTCAATACTTTGTTATATACCCTTTGTTGGCAATGACACAGGTCAAACGTTTTCTGTAAGTCTTCACAAGGTTTTCACACACTGTTGCTGGTATTTTGGCCCATTCCTCCATGCAGATCTCCTCTAGAGCAGTGATGTTTTGGGACTGTCGCTGGGCAACAGACTTTTAACTCCCTCCAAAGATTTTCTATGGGGTTGAGATCTTGAGACTGGCTAGGCCACTCCAGGACCTTGAATTGCTTCTTACGAAGCCACTCCTTCGTTGCCCGGGCGGTGTGTTTGGGATCATTGTCATGCTGAAAGACCCAGCCACGTTTCATCTTCAATGCCCTTGCTGATGGAAGGAGGTTTTCACTCAAAATCTCACGATACATGGCCCCATTCATTCTTTCCTTTACACGGATCAGTCGTCCTGGTCCCTTTGCAGAAAAACAGCCCCAAAGCATGACGTTTCCACCCCCATGCTTCACAGTAGGTATGGTGTTCTTTGGATGCAACTCAGCATTCTTTGTCCTCCAAACACGACGAGCTGAGTTTTTACCAAAAAGTTCTATTTTGGTTTCATCTGACCATATGACATTCTCCCAATCCTCTTCTGGATCATCCAAATGCACTCTAGCAAACTTCAGACGGGCCTGGACATGTACTGGCTTAAGCAGGGGGACACGTATGGCACTGCAGGATTTGAGTCCCTGGCGGCGTAGTGTGTTACTGATGGTAGGCTTTGTTACTTTGGTCCCAGCTCTCTGCAGGTCATTCACTAGGTCCCCCCGTGTGGTTCTGGGATTTTTGCTCACCGTTCTTGTGATCATTTTGACCCCATGGGGTGAGATCTTGCGTGGAGCCCCAGATCGAGGGAGATTATCAGTGGTCTTGTATGTCTTCCATTTCCTAATAATTGCTCCCACAGTTGATTTCTTCAAACCAAGCTGCTTACCTATTGCAGATTCAGTCTTCCCAGCCTGGTGCAGGTCTACAATTTTGTTTCTGGTGTCCTTTGACAGCTCTTTGGTCTTGGCCATAGTGGAGTTTGGAGTGTGACTGTTTGAGGTTGTGGACAGGTGTCTTTTATACTGATAACAAGTTCAAACAGGTGCCATTAATACAGGTAACGAGTGGAGGACAGAGGAGCCTCTTAAAGAAGAAGAAGTTACAGGTCTGTGAGAGCCAGAAATCTTGCTTGTTTGTAGGTGACCAAATACTTATTTTCCACCATAATTTGCAAATAAATTCATTAAAAATCCTACAATGTGTTTTTCTGGAGAAAGAAAATCTCAATTTGTCTGTCATAGTTGACGTGTACCTATGATGAAAATTACAGGCCTCTCTCATCTTTTTAAGTGGGAGAACTTGCACAATTGGTGGCTGACTAAATACTTTTTTTCCCCACTGTGTGTGTGTGTGTGTGTGTGTGTATATATATATATATATATATATATATATATATATATATATATATATTTACAGGTGTGTGTGTGTGTGTGTGTATACAGGTGTGTATAAAGGTGTGTGTATACAGGTGTGTGTATGTTTATACAGGTGTGTGTGTATACAGGGTGTGTGTGTGTGTGTGTGTGTGTGTGTGTGTGTGTGTGTATACAGGTGTGTGTGTGTGTGTGTGTGTATACAGGTGTGTGTGTACCTGGCACCAGGGCTTGGGCAGCCTGCGGTGTTTCCTCTGGTAGCTGTGTAGAGCCTGGAAGCCCAGGTGAAGCTGTCCTGGTCGCTCAAACTTAGCAAAGTCTGTCAGAACAAACTCTGGCTCTGCCATGGATGCAGTCAGGGATTTCTACGGGGGGGGGTAAGAGTTAGAGAAAGGGCAGGTGGTTGCTTCTGGCTAGGAGTTGACAAGGCACAATTGGAGATAACTTTACTGGTGGAATAGCCATCTGCATTTACATGAACAATTACAAATTAACTGTCTCAGTAACAGAGGTTGTGATGCCCAACTGATGTTTTTTTTGCACTAATTGGTCTTTTGACCAATCAGATCAACTCTTGTCAATAATTGGGCAAAAGATCAGAATTG
The DNA here is from genome assembly GCF_020615455.1 of Coregonus clupeaformis. Classification (NCBI taxonomy): domain Eukaryota; kingdom Metazoa; phylum Chordata; class Actinopteri; order Salmoniformes; family Salmonidae; genus Coregonus; species Coregonus clupeaformis. Next base: position 7,073,635 of record NC_059215.1, read on the forward strand.
GACTGCTTGTGTAAACACAGCCAAAATGTTCTAATGGAGAACCACCACGTTTACAATATCCACCCACCACCTGGCCTTCACACCATGACATGAGAAGAGGACAACGTGTAATACTTACGAAGGCCACCTTCTTGGGCATCTTGACCTGAGAGACGATGCCTCCCCTGGCGTAGTCAGAGAACCCTGTGGTGTCACAGATACTGAAGGTGTATGGGCCTGGAGAGAGAGACAGAGAGAGACAGAGACAGAGACAGAGAGAGAGAGAGAGAGAGAGAGAGAGAGAGAGAGAGAGAGAGGAAGAGAGGAAGAGAACGCCTGACCGTAAGAAGAGGTCTTCCATTCCCTGAAGACTGTTGATGCCCCCAATACCATGACAGCAGCATGGTCCCAGGACCGTTTCAGCAGTCTAGCCACCTTCTGTCATTGCCACGTCAGTACTAAGTGATGTTGATGGCGCTATGGCGCCAGCCCAAGACAAAACAAACAGAGGGGTATCCTACGAAGCAGGTTTGAGGAGTTCAACTCGGGATAACCGGTCATGCGAAACTGCCTCACCTTTTAGCCAGGTACATTTCGATGGCAATGAATCCTTCAGATTTAAATTGCACTGGGGCAGGCTAACTCACGGCTAAGCTAACTCCACTATCCTGAATGAAATGACAGCCGCGAGTTGAGGACTAATGAAATCAGATTCCCTCCCAATTGCAAAGATTGCATCATCTTCCCCTTCATTTGAGGAAGACTGATTAAATATTTTATTAATCAAATGTTTGTTATATTGTAATGTTAAAATATATCACATTAAACATTTAATAATGTATGACTTAATACAATTATTTTAAATCGATGAGTGGGAAAAAAGGTGCATTGTTAAGCACACCAAACACTGCATTATCGATAAGTAATAAAATAAAGACTGCTCTTCTAAAAGACTATTTCACACCACAGCCTGATGAATTTGCCTGATAAATTGTATTCATTTTGGCACAAATGAAAATGTGGCACTGACTCGTCCATGGATTGATGTTTCAGCATTGTCTCAAAGAAGAGTTTGGGGCTCGACTAGCCACAACCGACACGCCCGCACAGCTACAAGCCTGCTAGAGTTAGCGGCAGGTGGATGAGTAATATCTACTGTCGTAGTACAGATGAAGCCTGAGCTGAAATGGGAAGCTAACTGAAGCTGGCTAGCTTTAGAAAACCCTGAGTAGATCTAGCTTGCTTCGTAGGATAACCCTCAGATCTGAGACCAGGCTATGACCGTACTAAGTATTGCTATAAGGGATATGACTCACCCAGGGTCTTGATTTCTACTGGCTGGCACCCGTTGAGCTCCGTCATGCCCTGCACCTCGGTGAAGGTCACAAAGTCTCCGCTCTCAAACCCGTGGCGAGCCTCGTCTAGACACGTCACAACGCCTGCAGCGTCCTACACACACACACACACACACACACAGACAAGAGATTGAGATGACCGGGGGCGTCTTACGCCGACGAGATTGAGATGACTGGGGGCGTCTTACGCCCTTATGCCGACGAGAGAGAGATTGAGATGATCGGGGGCGTCTTACGCCGACGAGAGAGAGATTGAGATGATCGGGGGCGTCTTACAGCGACGAGACAGAGATTGAGATGACTGGGGGCGTATTACGCCGACGAGACAGAGATTGAGATGACCGGGGGCGTCTTACGCCGTCGAGACAGAGATTGAGATGACCGGGGGCGTCTTACACCGACGAGACAGAGATTGAGATGACCGGGGGCGTCTTACGCCGACGAGACAGAGATTGCAAAGACCGGGGGCGTCTTACGCCGACGAGACAGAGATTGAGATGACCGGGGGCGTTTTACACCGACAAGAGACAAATTGAGATGACCGGGGGCGTCTTACACCGACAAGAGACGGGGATTTGATAGGCACAAAATGTCCCCTACATAGACAGAGAAACTAATCTGAAACAGGTATGAGATCAGTACAACATAGAAAACCAGGATGAGTGGTAATCAGATGTCAATGAGCACACCACCAACCAGATATGATCCATCTAATAGGGTACCAACCTGGGTGATCATGGAGATCATAGCACTTAGGGTGTAGGGTCTATCTAGTAGGGTACCAACCTGGGTGATCATGGAGATCATAGCACTTAGGGTGTAGGGTCTATCTAGTAGGGTACCAACCTGGGTGATCATGGAGATCATAGCACTTAGGGTGTAGGGTCTATCTAGTAGGGTACCAACCTGGGTGATCATGGAGATCATAGCACTTAGGGTGTAGGGTCTATCTAGTAGGGTACCAACCTCCGTGCTATTTTAGATTCTCCCTGACAGTCTAGTTCTTATTTAGGTAATTGTTAGCTCTCAAAGATGATCTTATTTAAAAATATACAGGCCCATTATCTTTTCTACGTACTATATCTGGTTTTAGTCGTTTAAGTTTACAATGTTTTACCGTCCCTAAAAATGACCACAAAAATTAAGTGGTGGCCACGATTTATCAGCCCAATGCATATAGTTGAAACACTACACACCTAGCGGTGGACTAACTTAACGTCTTAGGTCCAATCAGATCAGACCTTTTGCCAAACATTTGTAGTCTAGGTTGTAGGGTTTAGGATCTAGGGTGGAGTAGGGTACTAACCTTGGTGATCATGGAGATCATGGCAGAGAGAGGCTGCTCTCCGTTGGTATCAATCACCAGCATCTCCTCTCCAAAGTCACAGAAGAGCTGTCCGAAGAGTCCCCGTGTGTCAGCGATCACCAGCTTGATGCTGTTACTGTGACAGACCTCTCCAATACTCTGCTGCTCCTCTAGGGGGGAGTTGGTCAGGATTACAACCTGCAACACAACACACAGACATGTTATATAGTATACACTACAGTACCCTGTTATATAGTATACACTACAGTACCCTGTTATATAGTATACACTACAGTACCCTGTTATATAGTATACACTACGGTACCCTGTTATATAGTATACACTACGGTACCCTGTTATATAGTATACACTACGGTACCCTGTTATATAGTATACACTACGGTACCCTGTTATATAGTATACACTACGGTACCCTGTTATATAGTATACACTACGGTACCCTGTTATATAGTATACACTACGGTACCCTGTTATATAGTATACACTACGGTACCCTGTTATATAGTATACACTACGGTACCCTGTTATATAGTATACACTACGGTACCCTGTTATATAGTATACACTACAGTACCCTGTTATATAGTATACACTACAGTACCCTGTTATATAGTATACACTACAGTACCCTGTTATATAGTATACACTACAGTACCCTGTTATATAGTATACACTACAGTACCCTGTTATATAGTATACACTACAGTACCCTGTTATATAGTATACACTACAGTACCCTGTTATATAGTATACACTACAGTACCCTGTTATATAGTATACACTACAGTACCCTGTTATATAGTATACACTACAGTACCCTGTTATATAGTATACACTACAGTACCCTGTTATATAGTATACACTACAGTACCCTGTTATATAGTATACACTACAGTACCCTGTTATATAGTATACACTACAGTACCCTGTTATATAGTATACACTACAGTACCATGTTATATAGTATACACTACAGTACCCTGTTATATAGTATACACTACAGTACCCTGTTATATAGTATACACTACAGTACCCTGTTATATAGTATACACTACAGTACCCTGTTATATAGTATACACTACAGTACCCTGTTATATAGTATACACTACAGTACGACATGTTATATAGTATACACTACAGTACACTACAGTACGACATGTTATATAGTATACACTACGACATGTTATATAGTATACACTACAGTACCATGTTATATAGTATACACTACAGTACACTACAGTACGACATGTTATATAGTATACACTTTGACATGTTATATAGTATACACTACAGTACCATGTTATATAGTATACACTACAGTACCCTGTTATATAGTATACACTACAGTAAGACATGTTATATAGTATACACTACGACATGTTATATAGTATACACTACAGTACCATGTTATATAGTATACACTACAGTACCCTGTTATATAGTATACACTACAGTAAGACATGTTATATAGTATACACTACAGTACCCTGTTATATAGTATACACTACAGTACCCTGTTATATAGTATACACTACAGTACCCTGTTATATAGTATACACTACAGTACCCTGTTATATAGTATACACTACAGTACCCTGTTATATAGTATACACTACAGTACCCTGTTATATAGTATACACTACAGTACCCTGTTATATAGTATACACTACAGTACCCTGTTATATAGTATACACTACAGTACCCTGTTATATAGTATACACTACAGTACCCTGTTATATAGTATACACTACAGTACCCTGTTATATAGTATACACTACAGTACCCTGTTATATAGTATACACTACGGTACCCTGTTATATAGTATACACTACAGTACCCTGTTATATAGTATACACTACAGTACCCTGTTATATAGTATACACTACAGTACCCTGTTATATAGTATACACTACAGTACCCTGTTATATAGTATACACTACAGTACCCTGTTATATAGTATACACTACAGTACCCTGTTATATAGTATACACTACAGTACCCTGTTATATAGTATACACTACAGTACCATGTTATATAGTATACACTACAGTACCCTGTTATATAGTATACACTACAGTACCCTGTTATATAGTATACACTACCCTGTTATATAGTATACACTACAGTACCCTGTTATATAGTATACACTACAGTACCCTGTTATATAGTATACACTACAGTACCCTGTTATATAGTATACACTACAGTACCCTGTTATATAGTATACACTACAGTACCCTGTTATATAGTATACACTACAGTACGACATGTTATATAGTATACACTACAGTACACTACAGTACGACATGTTATATAGTATACACTACGACATGTTATATAGTATACACTACAGTACCATGTTATATAGTATACACTACAGTACGACATGTTATATAGTATACACTACAGTACACTACAGTACGACATGTTATATAGTATACACTACGACATGTTATATAGTATACACTACAGTACCATGTTATATAGTATACACTACAGTACCCTGTTATATAGTATACACTACAGTAAGACATGTTATATAGTATACACTACGACATGTTATATAGTATACACTACAGTACCCTGTTATATAGTATACACTACAGTACCCTGTTATATAGTATACACTACAGTAAGACATGTTATATAGTATACACTACAGTACCCTGTTATATAGTATACACTACAGTACCCTGTTATATAGTATACACTACAGTACCCTGTTATATAGTATACACTACAGTAAGACATGTTATAGAGTATACACTACAGTACCCTGTTATATAGTATACACTACAGTACCCTGTTATATAGTATACACTACAGTACCCTGTTATATAGTATACACTACAGTACCCTGTTATATAGTATACCCTACAGTACCCTGTTATATAGTATACACTACAGTACCATGTTATATAGTATACACTACAGTACCCTGTTATATAGTATACACTACAGTAAGACATGTTATATAGTATACACTACAGTACCCTGTTATATAGTATACACTACAGTACCATGTTATATAGTATACACTACAGTACCCTGTTATATAGTATACACTACAGTACCCTGTTATATAGTATACACTACAGTACCCTACAGTAAGGGACTAACGATTACGCCCCTGCTCTTCCTCTTGATGAGTGTTCAGACTTCAGTCTGTTCCCTGTAGAATATCCCAGCCTTTTCATTGATGATAGGCCCTGCTTTACTGAGGTCGCGAGACATTGAAAGCCAAGAAATTGCGATACACAGCTTTTGATTGCCGATAGATGGGCCTAGTTCACGGTTCTGTCTGTCTGTCTGGTGGCTGACCTGCCTATACTGATAGATTGGCCTAGTTCACGGTTCTGTCTGTCTGGTGGCTGACCTGCCTATACTGATAGATAGGCCTAGTGCACGGTTCTGTCTGTCTGTCTGGTGGCTGACCTGCCTATACTGATAGATTGGCCTAGTTCACGGTTCTGTCTGTCTGGTGGCTGACCTGCCTATACTGATAGATAGGCCTAGTTCACGGTTCTGTCTGTCTGTCTGGTGGCTGACCTGCCTATACTGATAGATTGGCCTAGTTCACGGTTCTGTCTGTCTGGTGGCTGACCTGCCTATACTGATAGATAGGCCTAGTTCACGGTTCTGTCTGTCTGTCTGGTGGCTGACCTGCCTATACTGATAGATTGGCCTAGTTCACGGTTGTCTGTCTGTCTGGTGGCTGACCTGCCTATACTGATAGATAGGCCTAGTGCACGGTTCTGTCTGTCTGTCTGGTGGCTGACCTGCCTATACTGATAGATTGGCCTAGTTCACGGTTGTCTGTCTGTCTGTCTGGTGGCTGACCTGCCTATACTGATAGATTGGCCTAGTTCACGGTTCTGTCTGTCTGGTGGCTGACCTGCCTATACTGATAGATAGGCCTAGTTCACGGTTCTGTCTGTCTGTCTGGTGGCTGACCTGCCTATACTGATAGATTGGCCTAGTTCACGGTTGTCTGTCTGTCTGTCTGGTGGCTGACCTGCCTATACTGATAGATAGGCCTAGTGCACGGTTCTGTCTGTCTGTCTGGTGGCTGACCTGCCTATACTGATAGATTGGCCTAGTTCACGGTTGTCTGTCTGTCTGTCTGGTGGCTGACCTGCCTATACTGATAGATAGGCCTAGTGCACGGTTCTGACTGTCTGTCTAGTGGCCAACCTGCCTATACTGATAGATAGGCCTAGTGCAGGGTTCTGTCTGTCTGGTGGCTGACCTGCCTATACTGATAGATAGGCCTAGTGCACGGTTCTGTCTGTCTGGTGGCTGACCTGCCTATACTGATAGATAGGCCTAGTGCAGGGTTCTGTCTGGTGGCTGACCTGCCTATACTGATAGATAGGCCTAGTGCACGGTTCTGACTGTCTGGTGGCTGACCTGCCTATACTGATAGATAGGCCTAGTTCACGGTTCTGTCTGTCTGTCTGGTGGCTGACCTGCCTATACTGATAGATAGGCCTAGTGCAGGGTTCTGACTGTCTGGTGGCCGACCTGCCTATGCCGTGCCCCTCCCCTCACTCTCCATCCCTCACTATGAAAGATGTGTTTGTGTTCTTGGAAGTACCGCAACTAAATCGGTCTCCTCCCTTCCCAAAAATACTGAATTCCTAGCGGAATCGAATCTTGATACTCAGAAATGGGAGTCAATGTGCAAGGAGTCGACGAATCAATTATTTTGGAATCGACTTCACCACTACCTCATCGCCGTTAATAGTTGGAAAAACGGCAGAGAAAGGCCAGCGACAGCAGTGAAGTCCTGTACGGAAATACTTTGTGGAGTTAAATGAGAAGGAAATGCAAACATTGCGAGGTGGAATTGAGGTACAGTAATTGGTAGTACAGGTGCAATGCTTCACCATCTGAAAAGGGGACGCACCGTGAGACCCAAACCGTTGCTGGCAGCAGCACAGCTGCAATGTGAATTCACGTAGAATTGTATGCATTTTTCGTATCATTAACATATACACACATAATAATTTTTTAGGGCCGTTTAACACACTGCTGCTCCTCTAGTGAGGGTTGGTCAGGGCTACAAGCTACAGACTGGTTAACAAGCACACACTGACGTCTCAAGGCAGGAAAGACTTAACACACTTACAACTAGACAATTTATTTGGAGAAGCAAGCAGTGTTTCCCCTAGGATTTTTTCAGCAGCGGTGGCGGGGGGAGAGACGTGGAAATGGCGGTGGCTCAGACCTGACATTTTAGAGGCTCTCCTCTTTAAACCGCTGTCAGTTCCACTTTAACTAGGTTAGGGGGGTTGATGGGTAATGTAGTTTTACCTGGAACTGAGTCAGGTAGTTGTCGGTAAGGGCTCCAGCACAGTTTCTAAACCCAGAGGTGCAACATTGCAAGACTTCCAACAGACCAAGCAGACCAGAGCAGGGTTTGAGAAGTCAATTTTTATAGAAATCTAAAAGGCACAACCTAGATGCGAGCCAATGTTTTAAGTAGTTGAGAGCCAATGTTTTAAGTAGTTGAGAGCCAATGTTTTAAGTAGTTGAGAGCCAATGTTTTAAGTAGTTGAGAGCCAATGTTTTAAGTAGTTGAGAGCCAATGTTTTAAGTAGTTGAGAGCCAATGTTTTAAGTAGTTGAGAGCCAATGTTTTAAGTAGTTGAGAGCCAATGTTTTAAGTAGTTGAGAGCCAATGTTTTAAGTAGTTGAGAGCCAATGTTTTAAGTAGTTGAGAGCCAATGTTTTAAGTAGTTGAGAGCCAATGTTAAGTAGTTGAGAGGCAATGTTTTAAGTAGTTGAGAGGCAATGTTTTAAGTAGTTGAGAGGCAATGTTTTAAGTAGTTGAGAGGCAATGTTTTAAGTAGTTGAGAGGCAATGTTTTAAGTAGTTGAGAGGCAATGTTAAGTAGTTGAGAGCCAATGTTTTGTAGTTGAGAGCCAATGTTTTAAGTAGTTGAGAGCCAATGTTTTAAGTAGTTGAGAGCCAATGTTTTAAGTAGTTGAGAGCCAATGTTTTAAGTAGTTGAGAGCCAATGTTTTAAGTAGTTGAGAGCCAATGTTTTAAGTAGTTGAGAGCCAATGTTTTAAGTAGTTGAGAGCCAATGTTAAGTAGTTGAGAGCCAATGTTTTAAGTAGTTGAGAGCCAATGTTTTAAGTAGTTGAGAGCCAATGTTTTAAGTAGTTGAGAGCCAATGTTAAGTAGTTGAGAGCCAATGTTTTAAGTAGTTGAGAGCCAATGTTTTAAGTAGTTGAGAGCCAATGTTTTAAGTAGTTGAGAGCCAATGTTTTAAGTAGTTGAGAGCCAATGTTTTAAGTAGTTGAGAGCCAATGTTTTAAGTAGTTGAGAGCCAATGTTTTAAGTAGTTGAGAGCCAATGTTTTAAGTAGTTGAGAGCCAATGTTTTAAGTAGTTGAGAGCCAATGTTTTAAGTAGTTGAGAGCCAATGTTTTAAGTAGTTGAGAGCCAATGTTTTAAGTAGTTGAGAGCCAATGTTTTAAGTAGTTGAGAGCCAATGTTAAGTAGTTGAGAGCCAATGTTAAGTAGTTGAGAGCCAATGTTTTAAGTAGTTGAGAGCCAATGTTTTAAGTAGTTGAGAGCCAATGTTTTAAGTAGTTGAGAGCCAATGTTAAGTAGTTGAGAGCCAATGTTTTAAGTAGTTGAGAGCCAATGTTTTAAGTAGTTGAGAGCCAATGTTTTAAGTAGTTGAGAGCCAATGTTTTAAGTAGTTGAGAGCCAATGTTAAGTAGTTGAGAGCCAATGTTTTAAGTAGTTGAGAGCCAATGTTTTAAGTAGTTGAGAGCCAATGTTTTAAGTAGTTGAGAGCCAATGTTTTAAGTAGTTGAGAGCCAATGTTTTAAGTAGTTGAGAGCCAATGTTTTAAGTAGTTGAGAGCCAATGTTAAGTAGTTGAGAGCCAATGTTTTAAGTAGTTGAGAGCCAATGTTTTAAGTAGTTGAGAGCCAATGTTTTGAAGTGAGTTGAGAGCCAATGTTAAGTAGTTGAGAGGCAATGTTTTAAGTAGTTGAGAGGCAATGTTTTAAGTAGTTGAGAGGCAATGTTTTAAGTAGTTGAGAGGCAATGTTTTAAGTAGTTGAGAGCCAATGTTAAGTAGTTGAGAGCCAATGTTTTAAGTAGTTGAGAGCCAATGTTTTGAAGTAGTTGAGAGCCAATGTTTTAAGTAGTTGAGAGCCAATGTTTTAAGTAGTTGAGAGCCAATGTTTTAAGTAGTTGAGAGCCAATGTTTTAAGTAGTTGAGAGCCAATGTTTTAAGTAGTTGAGAGCCAATGTTTTAAGTAGTTGAGAGCCAATGTTTTAAGTAGTTGAGAGCCAATGTTTTAAGTAGTTGAGAGCCAATGTTTTAAGTAGTTGAGAGCCAATGTTTTAAGTAGTTGAGAGCCAATGTTTTAAGTAGTTGAGAGCCAATGTTTTAAGTAGTTGAGAGCCAATGTTTTAAGTAGTTGAGAGCCAATGTTTTAAGTAGTTGAGAGCCAATGTTTTAAGTAGTTGAGAGCCAATGTTTTAAGTAGTTGAGAGCCAATGTTTTAAGTAGTTGAGAGCCAATGTTTTAAGTAGTTGAGAGCCAATGTTTTAAGTAGTTGAGAGCCAATGTTTAAGTAGTTGAGAGCCAATGTTTTAAGTAGTTGAGAGCCAATGTTTTAAGTAGTTGAGAGCCAATGTTTTAAGTAGTTGAGAGCCAATGTTTTAAGTAGTTGAGAGCCAATGTTTTAAGTAGTTGAGAGCCAATGTTAAGTAGTTGAGAGCCAATGTTTTAAGTAGTTGAGAGCCAATGTTTTAAGTAGTTGAGAGCCAATGTTTTAAGTAGTTGAGAGCCAATGTTTTAAGTAGTTGAGAGCCAATGTCTTAAGTAGTTGAGAGCCAATGTTTTAAGTAGTTGAGAGCCAATGTTTTGTAGTTGAGAGCCAATGTTTTAAGTAGTTGAGAGCCAATGTTTTAAGTAGTTGAGAGCCAATGTTTTAAGTAGTTGAGAGCCAATGTTTTAAGTAGTTGAGAGCCAATGTTTTAAGTAGTTGAGAGCCAATGTTTTAAGTAGTTGAGAGCCAATGATTTAAGTAGTTGAGAGGCAATGTTAAGTAGTTGAGAGGCAATGTTAAGTAGTTGAGAGGCAATGTTAAGTAGTTGAGAGCCAATGTTAAGTAGTTGAGAGCCAATGTTAAGTAGTTGAGAGCCAATGTTAAGTAGTTGAGAGCCAATGTTAAGTAGTTGAGAGCCAATGTTTTAAGTAGTTGAGAGCCAATGTTTTAAGTAGTTGAGAGCCAATGTTAAGTAGTTGAGAGCCAATGTTAAGTAGTTGAGAGCCAATGTTAAGTAGTTGAGAGCCAATGTTTTAAGTAGTTGAGAGGCAATGTTTTAAGTAGTTGAGAGGCAATGTTTTAAGTAGTTGAGAGGCAATGTTTTGTAGTTGAGAGGCAATGTTTTAAGTAGTTGAGAGGCAATGTTTTAAGTAGTTGAGAGGCAATGTTTTAAGTAGTTGAGAGGCAATGTTAAGTAGTTGAGAGGCAATGTTAAGTAGTTGAGAGGCAATGTTAAGTAGTTGAGAGCCAATGTTAAGTAGTTGAGAGCCAATGTTTTAAGTAGTTGAGAGCCAATGTTTTAAGTAGTTGAGAGGCAATGTTTTAAGTAGTTGAGAGCCAATGTTTTAAGTAGTTGAGAGCCAATGTTTTAAGTAGTTGAGAGCCAATGTTTTAAGTAGTTGAGAGCCAATGTTTTAAGTAGTTGAGAGCCAATGTTTTAAGTAGTTGAGAGCCAATGTTTTAAGTAGTTGAGAGCCAATGTTTTAAGTAGTTGAGAGCCAATGTTTTAAGTAGTTGAGAGCCAATGTTTTAAGTAGTTGAGAGCCAATGTTTTAAGTAGTTGAGAGCCAATGTTTTAAGTAGTTGAGAGCCAATGTTTTAAGTAGTTGAGAGCCAATGTTTTAAGTAGTTGAGAGCCAATGTTTTAAGTAGTTGAGAGCCAATGTTAAGTAGTTGAGAGCCAATGTTAAGTAGTTGAGAGCCAATGTTTTAAGTAGTTGAGAGCCAATGTTTTAAGTAGTTGAGAGCCAATGTTTTAAGTAGTTGAGAGCCAATGTTTTAAGTAGTTGAGAGCCAATGTTTTAAGTAGTTGAGAGCCAATGTTTTAAGTAGTTGAGAGCCAATGTTTTAAGTAGTTGAGAGCCAATGTTTTAAGTAGTTGAGAGCCAATGTTTTAAGTAGTTGAGAGCCAATGTTTTAAGTAGTTGAGAGCCAATGTTTTAAGTAGTTGAGAGCCAATGTTTTAAGTAGTTGAGAGCCAATGTTTTAAGTAGTTGAGAGCCAATGTTTTAAGTAGTTGAGAGCCAATGTTTTAAGTAGTTGAGAGCCAATGTTTTAAGTAGTTGAGAGCCAATGTTTAAGTAGTTGAGAGCCAATGTTTTAAGTAGTTGAGAGCCAATGTTTTAAGTAGTTGAGAGCCAATGTTTTAAGTAGTTGAGAGCCAATGTTTTAAGTAGTTGAGAGCCAATGTTTTAAGTAGTTGAGAGCCAATGTTTTAAGTAGTTGAGAGCCAATGTTTTAAGTAGTTGAGAGCCAATGTTTTAAGTAGTTGAGAGCCAATGTTTTAAGTAGTTGAGAGCCAATGTTTTAAGTAGTTGAGAGCCAATGTTTTAAGTAGTTGAGAGGCAATGTTTTAAGTAGTTGAGAGCCAATGTTTTAAGTAGTTGAGAGCCAATGTTTTAAGTAGTTGAGAGCCAATGTTTTAAGTAGTTGAGAGCCAATGTTTTAAGTAGTTGAGAGCCAATGTTTTAAGTAGTTGAGAGCCAATGTTTTAAGTAGTTGAGAGCCAATGTTTTAAGTAGTTGAGAGCCAATGTTTTAAGTAGTTGAGAGCCAATGTTTTAAGTAGTTGAGAGCCAATGTTTTAAGTAGTTGAGAGCCAATGTTAAGTAGTTGAGAGCCAATGTTTTAAGTAGTTGAGAGCCAATGTTTTAAGTAGTTGAGAGCCAATGTTTTAAGTAGTTGAGAGCCAATGTTTTAAGTAGTTGAGAGCCAATGTTTTAAGTAGTTGAGAGCCAATGTTTTAAGTAGTTGAGAGGCAATGTTTTAAGTAGTTGAGAGCCAATGTTTTAAGTAGTTGAGAGCCAATGTTTTAAGTAGTTGAGAGCCAATGTTTTAAGTAGTTGAGAGCCAATGTTAAGTAGTTGAGAGCCAATGTTTTAAGTAGTTGAGAGGCAATGTTTTAAGTAGTTGAGAGGCAATGTTTTAAGTAGTTGAGAGCCAATGTTTTAAGTAGTTGAGAGCCAATGTTTTAAGTAGTTGAGAGCCAATGTTTTAAGTAGTTGAGAGCCAATGTTTTAAGTAGTTGAGAGCCAATGTTTTAAGTAGTTGAGAGCCAATGTTTTAAGTAGTTGAGAGCCAATGTTTTAAGTAGTTGAGAGCCAATGTTTTAAGTAGTTGAGAGCCAATGTTTTAAGTAGTTGAGAGCCAATGTTTTAAGTAGTTGAGAGCCAATGTTTTAAGTAGTTGAGAGCCAATGTTTTAAGTAGTTGAGAGCCAATGTTAAGTAGTTGAGAGCCAATGTTTTAAGTAGTTGAGAGCCAATGTTTTAAGTAGTTGAGAGCCAATGTTAAGTAGTTGAGAGCCAATGTTTTAAGTAGTTGAGAGCCAATGTTTTAAGTAGTTGAGAGCCAGTGTTTTAAGTAGTTGAGAGCCAATGTTTTAAGTAGTTGAGAGCCAATGTTTTAAGTAGTTGAGAGCCAATGTTTTAAGTAGTTGAGAGCCAATGTTAAGTAGTTGAGAGCCAATGTTTTAAGTAGTTGAGAGCCAATGTTTTAAGTAGTTGAGAGCCAATGTTTAAGTAGTTGAGAGCCAATGTTTTAAGTAGTTGAGAGCCAATGTTTTAAGTAGTTGAGAGCCAATGTTTTAAGTAGTTGAGAGCCAATGTTTTAAGTAGTTGAGAGGCAATGTTTTAAGTAGTTGAGAGCCAATGTTTTAAGTAGTTGAGAGCCAATGTTAAGTAGTTGAGAGGCAATGTTTTAAGTAGTTGAGAGGCAATGTTTTAAGTAGTTGAGAGGCAATGTTTTAAGTAGTTGAGAGCCAATGTTTTAAGTAGTTGAGAGCCAATGTTAAGTAGTTGAGAGCCAATGTTTTAAGTAGTTGAGAGGCAATGTTTTAAGTAGTTGAGAGCCAATGTTAAGTAGTTGAGAGCCAATGTTTTAAGTAGTTGAGAGCCAATGTTTTAAGTAGTTGAGAGCCAATGTTAAGTAGTTGAGAGCCAATGTTTTAAGTAGTTGAGAGCCAATGTTTTAAGTAGTTGAGAGCCAATGTTTTAAGTAGTTGAGAGGCAATGTTTTAAGTAGTTGAGAGCCAATGTTAAGTAGTTGAGAGCCAATGTTTTAAGTAGTTGAGAGCCAATGTTTTAAGTAGTTGAGAGCCAATGTTAAGTAGTTGAGAGCCAATGTTTTAAGTAGTTGAGAGCCAATGTTTTAAGTAGTTGAGAGCCAATGTTTTAAGTAGTTGAGAGCCAATGTTTTAAGTAGTTGAGAGCCAATGTTTTAAGTAGTTGAGAGCCAATGTTTTAAGTAGTTGAGAGGCAATGTTTTAAGTAGTTGAGAGGCAATGTTTTAAGTAGTTGAGAGCCAATGTTTTAAGTAGTTGAGAGCCAATGTTTTGTAGTTGAGAGCCAATGTTTTAAGTAGTTGAGAGCCAATGTTTTAAGTAGTTGAGAGGCAATGTTTTAAGTAGTTGAGAGGCAATGTTTTAAGTAGTTGAGAGCCAATGTTAAGTAGTTGAGAGCCAATGTTTTAAGTAGTTGAGAGCCAATGTTTTAAGTAGTTGAGAGGCAATGTTTTAAGTAGTTGAGAGGCAATGTTTTAAGTAGTTGAGAGGCAATGTTTTAAGTAGTTGAGAGCCAATGTTAAGTAGTTGAGAGCCAATGTTTTAAGTAGTTGAGAGGCAATGTTTTAAGTAGTTGAGAGGCAATGTTTTAAGTAGTTGAGAGCCAATGTTAAGTAGTTGAGAGCCAATGTTAAGTAGTTGAGAGCCAATGTTTTAAGTAGTTGAGAGGCAATGTTTTAAGTAGTTGAGAGGCAATGTTTTAAGTAGTTGAGAGCCAATGTTTTAAGTAGTTGAGAGCCAATGTTAAGTAGTTGAGAGGCAATGTTTTAAGTAGTTGAGAGGCAATGTTTTAAGTAGTTGAGAGGCAATGTTTTAAGTAGTTGAGAGCCAATGTTTTAAGTAGTTGAGAGCCAATGTTAAGTAGTTGAGAGCCAATGTTTTAAGTAGTTGAGAGCAATGTTTTAAGTAGTTGAGAGCCAATGTTAAGTAGTTGAGAGCCAATGTTAAGTAGTTGAGAGCCAATGTTTTAAGTAGTTGAGAGGCAATGTTTTAAGTAGTTGAGAGGCAATGTTTTAAGTAGTTGAGAGCCAATGTTAAGTAGTTGAGAGGCAATGTTTTAAGTAGTTGAGAGGCAATGTTTTAAGTAGTTGAGAGGCAATGTTTTAAGTAGTTGAGAGGCAATGTTAAGTAGTTGAGAGGCAATGTTAAGTAGTTGAGAGCCAATGTTTTAAGTAGTTGAGAGCCAATGTTTTAAGTAGTTGAGAGCCAATGTTAAGTAGTTGAGAGCCAATGTTTTAAGTAGTTGAGAGGCAATGTTTTAAGTAGTTGAGAGCCAATGTTTTAAGTAGTTGAGAGCCAATGTTTTAAGTAGTTGAGAGCCAATGTTTTAAGTAGTTGAGAGCCAATGTTTTAAGTAGTTGAGAGCCAATGTTTTAAGTAGTTGAGAGCCAATGTTAAGTAGTTGAGAGCCAATGTTAAGTAGTTGAGAGCCAATGTTTTAAGTAGTTGAGAGGCAATGTTTTAAGTAGTTGAGAGCCAATGTTTTAAGTAGTTGAGAGCCAATGTTTTAAGTAGTTGAGAGGCAATGTTTTAAGTAGTTGAGAGCCAATGTTTTAAGTAGTTGAGAGCCAATGTTTTAAGTAGTTGAGAGCCAATGTTTTAAGTAGTTGAGAGCCAATGTTTTAAGTAGTTGAGAGCCAATGTTAAGTAGTTGAGAGGCAATGTTTTAAGTAGTTGAGAGGCAATGTTTTAAGTAGTTGAGAGGCAATGTTTTAAGTAGTTGAGAGGCAATGTTTTAAGTAGTTGAGAGGCAATGTTTTAAGTAGTTGAGAGGCAATGTTTTAAGTAGTTGAGAGCCAATGTTAAGTAGTTGAGAGCCAATGTTTTAAGTAGTTGAGAGCCAATGTTTTAAGTAGTTGAGAGCCAATGTTTTAAGTAGTTGAGAGCCAATGTTTTAAGTAGTTGAGAGCCAATGTTTTAAGTAGTTGAGAGCCAATGTTTTAAGTAGTTGAGAGCCAATGTTTTAAGTAGTTGAGAGCCAATGTTTTAAGTAGTTGAGAGCCAATGTTAAGTAGTTGAGAGCCAATGTTAAGTAGTTGAGAGCCAATGTTTTAAGTAGTTGAGAGCCAATGTTTTAAGTAGTTGAGAGCCAATGTTTTAAGTAGTTGAGAGCCAATGTTTTAAGTAGTTGAGAGCCAATGTTTTAAGTAGTTGAGAGCCAATGTTTTAAGTAGTTGAGAGCCAATGTTTTAAGTAGTTGAGAGCCAATGTTTTAAGTAGTTGAGAGCCAATGTTTTAAGTAGTTGAGAGCCAATGTTTTAAGTAGTTGAGAGCCAATGTTTTAAGTAGTTGAGAGCCAATGTTTTAAGTAGTTGAGAGCCAATGTTTTAAGTAGTTGAGAGCCAATGTTTTAAGTAGTTGAGAGCCAATGTTTTAAGTAGTTGAGAGCCAATGTTTTAAGTAGTTGAGAGCCAATGTTAAGTAGTTGAGAGCCAATGTTTTAAGTAGTTGAGAGCCAATGTTTTAAGTAGTTGAGAGGCAATGTTTTAAGTAGTTGAGAGCCAATGTTTTAAGTAGTTGAACATGTTATTACTCCAACTTTGTGAAAGTGATAAACTGACACGTTTTCATTTTTCGTCAAATAAAACGTCATATTGAAGGAGTGACTGACTGCGTGCACATGCACAGTTTGGTTCGAGACGACCGTTAGACCCCGACGACGTGTTTCTACCTACCTTACCTTAGCTAGCCAACGTCGCCATGACATCGCCTACAAGTGTGATCAGGGATTTCTATAGGAGAAGCAGTTTTAGCCTATCTTGATACCGTACCGTACCGTCTTTGGCTCCAGTGTAATGTAGTTTAACTAGGTAAGGGGGGGGGGTTGATGGGTAATGTAGTTTTACCTGGAACTGAGTCAGGTAGTCGTCGGTGAGCGCTCCAGTGTATGCTACTACAGGTACGTAGCTGTTGAGTTCAGCCAGGCGAGTCCGAGACACCTCAGCCCTGTTCTTCCCCAGGTCCTCCTCATGCAGGTAGAACTGGAGACAGGGGGGAGAGGGTTAATACAGAGATAGATACTGTTAGGCTGTATTTAACAGAGGCAGCCCAATTCTGATAATGGACCAGATCAGATCTTTTGCCAATAAATTGTCAGAAAGAACAGAATTGGGCTGCCTGTGTTATCACTCTCCTCTAAATGGGTCTGATGACTCATAGGACAGACAAGCACACTTCATCTACAGCTAGGTCCTCAGTAACCTCGCTTTCAACCCTGGATTTAAAGTACATTAAAAATCACAAGTCACTTTACAGTAAAACAAAGCCAACAGGTCTCAGGGTGAGACAGATGAGCATTACAGCCAGATGGTATTAACTAGTCAGACTGACCTACAGGTCTACAGCGCCTTCACAAAGTATTCACACCCCTTGACTTATTCCACATTGTGTTGTGTTACAGCCTGAATTGAAAATGGATTATATAGATTTCTCTCAACACATTTATTGAAAATGAAATACAGAAATCGAATTTAGATAATTATTCACACCCCAGAGTCAATACTTTATAGAAGCACCTTTGGCAGTGATTATTTCTGGGTAAGTCTAAGAGCTTTCCACACCTGGATTGTACAATATTTGCCCAGTATTCTTTTCAGAATTCTTCAAGCTCTGTCAAATTGGTTGTTGATCATTGCTAGACAACCATTTTCAGGTCTTGCGTAGATTCAGCCTTTTATTTTAGGGTACTGTCCTGCTGAAAGGTGAATTCATCTCACAGTGTCTTGTGGAAAGCAGACAACCAGGTTTTCCTCTAGGATTTTGCCTGTGCTTAGCTCCACTCCGTTTATTTTTTATCCTGAAAAACTCCCCAGTCCTTAATGGTTACAAGCATACCCATAACATGATGCAGCCACCACTATGCTTGAAAACACAGAGAGTGGTAACCAGTAATCTGTTGTATTGGATTTTCCTCAAACATAACACTTTTTATTCAGGACAAAGTGAATTGCTTTGCCACATTTTTTGCAGTATTACGTTAGTGCCTTCTTGCAAACAGGATGTACATAAAGCTAACTAACAAACAATGTGATTGGACCTACTGACAACAACATTCCCAAACTGGGCTGGGACTGGGGTTGAGTGCCCCACCACTTCCAACTCAATGATACACTGCTTACTTTATACAGAAGATAAGCTATAAAAACACAGAGAGAGAGAGAGACAGTGGAGAGAGCAGAGAGAGGATGCAGAACGAGAAGAGAGAGAGAGAGAGAGAGGATGCAGAACGAGAGGAGAGAGAGAGAGAGAGAGAGAGGATGCAGAACGAGAGGAGAGAGAGAGAGAGAGAGAGAGAGGATGCAGAACGAGGAGAGAGAGAGAGAGAGGATGCAGAACGAGAGGAGAGAGGATGCAGAAAGAGAGGAGAGAGGATGCAGAAAGAGAGGAGAGAGAGAGAGAGGATGCAGAAAGAGAGGAGAGAGAGAGAGAGAGGATGCAGAAAGAGAGGAGAGAGAGAGAGAGAGAGGATGCAGAAAGAGAGGAGAGAGAGAGAGAGAGGATGCAGAAAGAGAGGAGAGAGAGAGAGAGAGAGGATGCAGAAAGAGAGGAGAGAGAGAGAGAGAGAGGATGCAGAAAGAGAGGAGAGAGAGAGAGAGAGGATGCAGAAAGAGAGGAGAGAGAGAGAGAGAGGATGCAGAAAGAGAGGAGAGAGAGAGAGAGAGGATGCAGAAAGAGAGGAGAGAGAGAGAGAGGATGCAGAAAGAGAGGAGAGAGAGAGAGAGAGGATGCAGAAAGAGAGGAGAGAGAGAGAGGATGCAGAAAGAGAGGAGAGAGAGAGAGAGAGGATGCAGAAAGAGAGGAGAGAGAGAGAGAGAGGATGCAGAAAGAGGGAGAGAGAGAGAGAGAGGATGCAGAAAGAGAGGAGAGAGAGAGAGAGGATGCAGAAAGAGAGGAGAGAGAGAGAGAGAGGATGCAGA
Source organism: Coregonus clupeaformis (assembly GCF_020615455.1). Classification (NCBI taxonomy): domain Eukaryota; kingdom Metazoa; phylum Chordata; class Actinopteri; order Salmoniformes; family Salmonidae; genus Coregonus; species Coregonus clupeaformis. The sequence continues at coordinate 7,092,568 of NC_059215.1, forward strand.
AAGAGAGGAGAGAGAGAGAGAGAGGATGCAGAAAGAGAGGAGAGAGAGAGAGGATGCAGAAAGAGAGGAGAGAGAGAGAGGATGCAGAAAGAGAGGAGAGAGAGAGAGGATGCAGAAAGAGAGGAGAGAGAGAGAGGTTGCAGAAAGAGAGGAGAGAGAGAGAGGTTGCAGAAAGAGAGGAGAGAGAGAGAGGATGCAGAAAGAGAGAGAGAGAGAGAGGATGCAGAAAGAGAGAGAGAGAGAGAGAGGATGCAGAAAGAGAGGAGAGAGAGAGAGAGGATGCAGAAAGAGAGGAGAGAGAGAGAGAGAATGCAGAAAGAGAGGAGAGAGAGAGAGAATGCAGAAAGAGAGGAGAGAGAGAGAGGCTGCAGAAAGAGAGGAGAGAGGCTGCAGAAAGAGAGGAGAGAGAGAGAGGATGCAGAAAGAGAGGAGAGAGAGAGAGAGGATGCAGAAAGAGAGGAGAGAGAGAGAGAGGATGCAGAAAGAGAGGAGTGAGAGGATGCAGAACGAGAGGAGAGAGAGGATGCAGAACGAGAGGAGAGAGAGGATGCAGAACGAGAGGAGAGAGAGGATGCAGAACGAGAGGAGAGAGAGGGTGCAGAAAGAGAGGAGAGAGAGGATGCAGAAAGAGGAGAGAGAGAGAGGATGCAGAAAGAGAGAGAGAGAGAGAGGATGCAGAAAGAGAGGAGAGAGAGAGAGAGAGGATGCAGAAAGAGAGGAGAGAGAGGATGCAGAACGAGAGGAGAGAGAGAGAGAGGATGCAGAAAGAGAGGAGAAAGAGGATGCAGAAAGAGAGGAGAGAGAGAGAGAGGATGCAGAGAGAGGAGAGAGAGAGAGGATGCAGAAAGAGAGGAGAGAGAGAGAGAATGCAGAAAGAGAGGAGAGAGAGAGAGGATGCAGAAAGAGAGGAGAGAGAGAGAGGATTCAGAAAGAGAGGGAGAGAGAGAGAGAGAGGATGCAGAAAGAGAGGAGAGAGAGAGAGAATGCAGAAAGAGAGGAGAGAGAGAGAGGATGCAGAAAGAGAGGAGAGAGAGAGAGAATTCAGAAAGAGAGGAGAGAGAGAGAGAGAGAGGATGCAGAAAGAGAGGAGAGAGAGAGAGAGAGGATGCAGAAAGAGAGGAGAGAGAGAGAGGATGCAGAAAGAGAGGAGAGAGAGAGAGGATGCAGAAAGAGAGGAGAGAGAGGATGCAGAACGAGAGGAGAGAGAGAGAGAGGATGCAGAACGAGAGGAGAGAGAGAGAGAGGATGCAGAAAGAGAGGAGAGAGAGAGAGGATGCAGAAAGAGAGGAGAGAGAGAGAGAGAGAGAGAGGATGCAGAAAGAGAGGAGAGAGAGAGAGGATGCAGAAAGAGAGGAGAGAGAGAGAGAGAGAGAGGATGCAGAAAGAGAGGATGCAGAAAGAGAGAGAGAGGATGCAGAAAGAGAGGATGCAGAAAGAGAGAGAGAGGATGCAAAAAGAGAGGAGAGAGAGAGAGAGGATGCAGAAAGAGAGGAGAGAGAGAGAGAGGATGCAGAAAGAAGAGAGAGAGAGAGAGGATGCAGAAAGAGAGGAGAGAGAGAGAGGATGCAGAAAGAGAGGAGAGAGAGAGAGAGGATGCAGAAAGAGAGGAGAGAGAGAGAGAGGATGCAGAAAGAGAGGAGAGAGAGAGGATGCAGAAAGAGAGGAGAGAGAGAGGATGCAGAAAGAGAGGAGAGAGAGAGAGGATGCAGAAAGAGAGGAGAGAGAGAGAGGATGCAGAAAGAGAGGAGAGAGAGAGAGGATGCAGAAAGAGAGGAGAGAGAGAGAGGATGCAGAAAGAGAGGAGAGAGAGGATGCAGAAAGAGAGGAGAGAGAGAGGATGCAGAAAGAGAGGAGAGAGAGAGAGGATGCAGAAAGAGAGGATGCAGAAAGAGAGGAGAGAGAGAGAGGATGCAGAACGAGAGGAGAGAGAGAGGATGCAGAACGAGAGGAGAGAGGATGCAGAACGAGAGGAGAGAGAGAGAGAGGATGCAGAAAGAGAGGAGAGAGAGAGGATGCAGAAAGAGAGGAGAGAGAGAGGATGCAGAAAGAGAGGAGAGAGAGAGAGGATGCAGAAAGAGAGGAGAGAGAGAGAGAGGATGCAGAAAGAGAGGAGAGAGGATGCAGAAAGAGAGGAGAGAGAGAGGATGCAGAAAGAGAGGAGAGAGAGAGAGGATGCAGAAAGAGAGGAGAGAGAGAGAGGATGCAGAAAGAGAGGAGAGAGAGAGAGGATGCAGAAAGAGAGGAGAGAGAGAGAGGATGCAGAACGAGAGGAGAGAGAGAGAGGATGCAGAACGAGAGGAGAGAGGATGCAGAAAGAGAGGAGAGAGAGAGGATGCAGAACGAGAGGAGAGAGAGAGGATGCAGAACGAGAGGAGAGAGAGAGGATGCAGAACGAGAGGAGAGAGGTCAGAGAGGTCCCGTAGTGTACCTGTGAAGAGAGGTCTCTCCATTCAGCCTGTCCCTGGTCGTGCAGGGTAACACTCTTGACTCCTCCCAGGATGACATTCTTAGCGATTTCCACGCCCAGCCCTCTCAGCCCTGAGACCAGCACATTGGCGCTCTGCATGCGTTTCATAGCATCATGGCCCAACACGTAGCTACGGAGGAGAGAATACAGGCTTTATAAGACTACATAGCACCTTTATAACACTACGTCAGCCCCCTCAGCCCTGAGACCAGGACACTGGAGCTCTGCATGCGCTTCATAGCATCATGGCCCAAAACGTAACTATGGAGGGGAGAATACAAGACAGGATTTTTTCTGGATCAAAAGTCGGCATACCAGATTTTTTGGAAAAAATTAGAGGCCCCTATCTTGGTGGTGTAGAGAGATTTAGCATTTTAAAGTACATTTCCTGCAATTCTATACATTTTGCCATGTATCATTCTACTGTGCCTTCAGAAAGTATTCACACCCCTTGACTTTTTCCACATTCTGTTGTGTTACAAGGTGGGATTAAAATGGATCTCATTGACATTTTTTGTCAACGATCTACACAAAATACTCTGTCAAAGGGGAAGAAAAATGTGAGCATTTGCACACAAAAAAATAATACAAATACACTAATATATCTTGATTACATAAATATTCAACCCCCATGAGTCAATCAATACATGTTAGAATCATCTTTGGCAGCGATTACAGCTGTGAGTCTTTCTGGGTAAGTCTCTACCAGCTTTCTTCTTTAAAATTCTTTAAGCTCTCAAGCTGGTTGTTGATCATTGCTAGACAGCCATTTTCAAGTCTTGCCATAGATTTTCCAGCCGATTTAAGTCAAAACTGTAACTAGGCCACTCAGAAACATGCAACGTCATATTGGTAAACAACTCCAATGTATATTTGGCCTTGTGATTTAGGTTATTGTCCTGCGGAAACATGAATTTGTCTCCCAGTGTCTGTTGAAAAGCACACCGAACCAGGTTTTCCTCCAGGATTTTGCCTGTGCTTAGCTCGATTTCGTTTCTTTATCAAAAAAATATTTTTCCCCCCCCTCCTCCTTAGTCCTTGCCGATGACAAGCATACCCATAACATGATGCAGCCGCCACCATGCTTGAAAATATGAAGAGTGGTACTCAGTAAATGTGTTGTGTTGGATTTGAACCAGACAATGATTTGTATTCAGGACATACATTTAAATTTCTTCGCCACATCTTTTGCAGTTTTACTTTAGTGCCTTATCGCAAACAGGATGCATGTTTTGGAATATTTTTATTCTGAAAAGGCTTCGATCTTTTCACTCTGTCAATTAGGTTAGTATTGTGGAGTAACTACAATGTTGTTGATCCATCCTCAGTTTTTTCCCCACAGTCATTCAACTCTAACTGATTTAAAGCCACCATTGGCCTCATGGTGAAATCCCTGAGTGGTTTCGTTCCCCTCCGGCAACTGCGTTAGGAAGGAAGCCTGAATCTTTGTAGTGACTGGGTGTATTGATACACCATCCAATGTGTAATTAATAACTTCACCATGCTCAAAGGGATATTCAATGTCTGCTTTTCTTTACCCATCTACCAATAGGTGCCCTTCTTTGCGAGGCATTGAAAAACCTCCCTGATCTTTGTGGTTGAATCTGTGTTTGAAATTCACTGCTCGACCGAGGGACCTTCCAGATAATTGTATGCGTGGGGTACAGAGATGATGTAGTCATTCAAAAATCATGTTAAAACACTATTATTGCACACAGTGAGTCCATGCAACATGTGACTTGTTAAGCAGATTTTTACTCCTGAACTTTAGGCCAAGGTAGGCTTGCCATAACAAAGGGGTTGAATACTTTTTGACTCAAGACATTTCAGCTTTTCATTTATTACTTTATTTTATTTTTGTATTCTACATCATTCCACTTTGACATTATGGGGTATTTTGTGTAGGCCACAGACATTTCAATTTAATCCATTTTAAATTCAGGCTTTAACAACAAAATCTGGAAAAAAGTCAAGGGGTTATTGTTATTGTTTAAACCTAAAAACAAAATACTGCTAAATTCATTGTTTTCTGAATGTTTTATTCTCTGGCTGTCTAGCTTTTATTTAGGTGATTGTTCGTTTTCAAAGATACCATATTTAAAAAAAGATTTGGGCCATTATAACATACAGTGCATTCAGAAAGTTCAGACCCCTTGACTTTTTCCATATTTTGTTAAGTTACAGCCTTATTCTAAAAATGATTGATGTAAAAAAAAGGATATTTCACATTTACATAAGTATTCAGACCCTTTACTCTGTACTTTGTTGAAGCACCTTTACCAAAAATTATAGCCTCGAGTCTTCTTGGGTATGACACTACAAGCTTGGCACACCTGTATTTGGGGAGTTTCTCCCATTCTTCTCTGCAGATCCTCTCAAGCTCTGTCAGGTTGGATGGGGAGCATCGCTGCACAGCCATTTTCAGTTCTCTCCAGAGATATTCGATCGGGTTCAAGTCCGGGCTCTGGCTGGGCCACTCAAGGACATTCAGAGACTTGTCCCGAAGCCACTCCTGCGTTGTCTTGGCTGTGTGCTTAGGGTCATTGTCCTGTTGGAAAGTTAAATCTTCGCCCCAGTCTGAGGTCCTGAGCAGGTTTTCATCAAGGATCTCTCTGTACTTCGCTCCATTCCTTTTACTGAGGAGTGGCTTCCATCTGGCTGGGAGCCACTCCTCACTACCATAAAGGCCTGATTGGTGGAGTGCTGCAGAGATGGTTGTCCTTCTGGAAGGTTCTCCCATCTCCACACAGGAACTCTGGAGCTCTGACAGTGACCATTGGGTTCTTGGTCACCTCCCTGACCAAGGCTCTTCTCCCCCGATTACTCAGTTTGGACAGGCGGCCAGCTCTAGGAAGAGTCTTGGTGGTTCCAAACTTCTTCCATTTAAGAATGATGGAGGCCACTGTGTTCTTGGGGACCTTCAATGCTGCAGACATTTTTTTAGTACCCTTCCCCAGATCTGTGCCTTGACACAATCCTGTCTCGGAGCTCTACTGACAATTTCTTCGACCTCATGCCTTGGTTTTTGCTCTGACATGCACTGTCAACCGTGGGACCTTTATATAGACAGGTGTGTGCCTTTCCAAATCATGTCCAATCAATTGAATTTACCACAGGTGGACTCCAATCAAGTTGTAGAAACATCTCAAGGATGATCAATGGAAACAGGATGCACCTGAGCTCAATTTCGAGTCTCATAGCAAAGGGTCTGAATACTTATGTAATAAGGTATTACTATTTTTAAGTTCCAATAAATTTGCAAAAATGTCTAAAAATCTGTTTTCGCTTTGTCATTATTGGGTATGGTGTAGACAGACGAGGGGGCAAAAAATATTTAATCAATTTTAGAATACAGCTGTATCGTAACAAAACGTGGAAAAACGCTTTCCGAATGCACTGTATTTTCTACATACTTTATCTCTGGTTCTAGTCATTTAAGATTACATCGAAAGCATTTTTTCGGTCCCGGAAAAAAAAATATTTTTACACTGTTTGGATTTAGGCGATCCAAAAAACGGCTTAGGCGGCCCGCCCAAGGATTTCAACGGCAGAACAATTCCTGCAGGCTTTATAAGACTACATAGCATCACGGCCCAACACGTAGCTTTGGAGGAGAGAATACAAGCTTTATAACACTACGTCAGGCCTCTCAGGCCTGAGACTAGGACACTGGCGCTCTGCATGCCCTTCATAGCATCTAAATCATAAATGATGGTGCCTTTAAAGTGCAATTAGACATAGTGTAATTGCAATTACACACACACTCCCCTGCAGTTGTTTCCTCTTCAGAAAGTTGGTTTATTTTTGGTCAATGGCACATCACTGTTTGAATAAATCATGATGATTTGGTCAATGGCACATTACGGTTTGAATAAATGATTAGTTTTTTTATTTGTATTTTATTTTAAGGCAGTTGCCTTAAGCCTTGAAAATTGGTGCGACTATTTCGGTCGCAGTATCCAACCCTGTCATAAGGCCTACCGGATGTTCTCACGAGTCCTCCCAAGTACCCCCATGGGTTCTAGTACCCCAAGTTGGGTGTGTGTTACTGGGGTATTGATATGGTACTTACAGCTGTCTGGAGTACAGACCTTCATGGGGTATTGATATGGTACTTACAGCTGTCTGGAGTACAGACCTTCATGGGGTATAGATATGGTACTTACAGCTGTCTGGAGTACAGGCCTTCATGGGGTATAGATATGGTACTTACAGCTGTCTGGAGTACAGGCCTTCATGGGGTATAGATATGGTACTTACAGCTGTCTGGAGTACAGACCTTCATGGGGTATTGATATGGTACTTACAGCTGTCTGGAGTACAGGCCTTCATGGGGTATAGATATGGTACTTACAGCTGTCTGGAGTACAGGCCTTCATGGGGTATAGATATGGTACTTACAGCTGTCTGGAGTACAGACCTTCATGGGGTATTGATATGGTACTTACAGCTGTCTGGAGTACAGGCCTTCATCAATCTCAGCATCATTGCCATTCTTAGCCATGCCCTGGAGAGAACAAAACATAAGTGAAAACCAGTCACATACACACATCAATGACTGTGTCTGCTTGTCTGTCTGTGCGACAGTTCAGTTAAGACAGAGTTAGCGGAGCAGAGTGTGTGTGTGTGTGTACGTACGTTGGCGGGTGTGTGAGACAGTTCAGTTCTGACAGAGTTAGAGGAGGAGCAATGGGATCCCGTCTTCGTCTCGGAGTCTGACACGCGACGCTTCTTGGACAGCGGCGAGCTGGACATCTGAAACGACACACACAGCTGAGTACACGACACACACATCTGAGTACACGACACACACATCTGAGTACACGACACACACATCTGAGTACACGACACACACAGCTGCCCTGGTAAAACAGATGACATAACAGTGGTCCTAACCAGAGTCTGTACACTAAACATGCTTCAGCACTGGACAGCTCCATTGACACAACCTAGCTAAGATTTTAAAAATCATAACACTGAAATTACTTGATGTTGTGGAAATGATGATTTAGTGGATTAATCATTTTTGTGCAATGAGCCTGTCTGGCTAATCACTCACTCCACCCCCCATCACTCACTCCACCCCCCCATCACTCACTCCACCCCCCCATCACTCACTCCACCCCCCATCACTCACTCCCCCATCTATCCCTCACTCCCCCCATCTATCCCTCACTCCCCCCATCTATCCCTCACTCCCCCCATCTATCCATCCATCACTCTCTCCACCCCCCATCACTCACTCCACCCATCATCACTCACTCCACCCATCTATCCCTCACTCCCCCCATCTATCCATCCATCACTCTCTCCACCCCCCATCACTCACTCCACCCATCATCACTCACTCCACCCCCCATCACTCACTCCACCCATCTATCCATCCATCCCTCACTCCACCCATCTACTAAACGTCATCGAATCCTACTCATCGCGCAAGGCCTGTCGTTTATGTTACGGTATTGTTTACTATAGGAAAGGGCTGCCCTGACTTCTCCAGTATTGTTTATCATCTGTAAGGCCCCACCCAATCTCTACCTCAACACTATAAAAAAAACGCTGATTCATTAACATTTTACTGCAGTGAGCTATAGGGGTGCAACACTTCACAATGCCTTTTGGTTGGGGGGGCTGTCCCCAAAGCACCACCTAACAATAGGATACAGACAGAAAACTCTATTTAACTCTAGCATGTCAGGTTATTGATGACAGTGTAGCCATCACACCGGGAAACGAAAGCTAAAGAGAATTGTCAAAGTTTGTTTACAAAGCAAATCACCCTCCATTATTACTGAAAGTAGAGAGCTAATAAAAATGTCATAGCTACACATCATTCCAAAACTGGTTGGAGCGCATACAAAAACTAGGTCTAAAAACGATGGACGAATCTACCGGTAAATAGCTACCAAGCTGAGACACCACTCATTCCTGGACAGCGGCAGCAGGCCGTAACTTCTAGATTCATGACAACCAGCCAACAAGAGAGGCAGAAATTCAGCACCCACTGCGGCTGCCTGCCTACCTAGCACTGTACTTAGCATATAGCGAATATGACCACACAAACAACGACTGATCTTCTAGAATGGAAACTATTAAATTCGACAAATTGAGTCAAGAGAGATTCAATCGTCAAATGTGGACACAAGTAGCTAAATCAATGCCCATCAAGCTAAAGCGAAAATGAAAAAATTGAGTCAAGAGAGATTCAATCGTCAAACGTGTAGCTAAATCAATGCCCATCAAGCTAAAGCGAAAATGAAAATAGCACAATGATACAGCAAAGACTAAAACTCAGTCATAACATCTGCCTTGTTGGCTATAACAACATATTTCACTATGTTATTTCGAGTGAATATTCACTGGCTAACAAGAAAGTCAACACTTGACCAACGAACCTGTCTAGCGAGCTAGATAATATGTCAACTTTGTCGTTTTGGTTAACAAACAAGCTAGCTAGACAACAAGGACGTCAAATATCGGCAACAGGCCAAAGCTAAGTCACTTAGGCCGTGTGCCGCTAATCACATAAGTGATTTGGCAAGCCGCTCACGATGGGACACGGTCGGAACATTAATAACTAACGGTCTAGCACCAGACTACCTCCCTGTCCGTGACTGGAGAACAGCGTTTCAGTCGCTGGACTGCGGCCTAGCACTCATAGTGCGGAACTGAAGTTGTGGCTGTGGTGCTAACGTTAGATTCTTATTTTTAAAAGACTCTCAGCCGAAACGTTAGCTAGCAAACATCAGAAACTCCGAGGGCAATGACTAAGCACCTGGCATAAAAATAAATAGACCTGAAATAACCGTCTGTAGCTACATATGCGAGTGGCTACTGTAGCTAGGAGAACTAGCTAGCACTCGTGCCCATTGATTTGCCTGCCTTACCAATAATCCTTCTCTGTCCCTTCTCAATGCAAACCGCTCCTCTCGTGCGGGTCAACGTCAATAACAACGATGATTGTAGTTCGATGATTGTAAAAAGGCTTCGGACTATAATGTCGAGTCACTGGATGAGTCCTGTGTAATCGCGTTGCTGGCTTTGTGACGGCAAGACGGGAACAAAACCAAAATGGCAGGGCGGAGGGTCGTCACTAGTTACCACAGCCACAAAGTCATACACCCCGCCCATTTCGTCCCTTTCTGTTTTTAAAAATCAGATTTTAATATATAAAAAAGGGAAGAAATAACCACACTGCTAACCTTAAATTAAAACCAAAAAAAGCACATTTTTGTTTTTATTCATTTTTGCGATGTAGCTGATTTTGTGGATGTGGTAACTAGTGGAAACCGGTGCAACAGGAAAGGGTGGACTCCGCACCCGTTCATTCTTATTATACGTCAGTGCGCAGCACGCTCCGTCTCCCACTCCGTCCCTCATTGGCTAGGGCAGCCTCAAATCTGTCTAGATCCCGCCCACCTGTCAGGGAAGAGGCGTGGCTATGTCGTTCCCAAAATACTGTATAATGAATGAACTGGGGGAAAGAGTCCCCATTTCACTTGGGAAGGGATTTCATTCATGCATCTTACTCTGGACATATGGTCATAGTAAACTCACATCGGTGTTGGAGATGTAATAATACTAGTTGGGAGGATGTAGACCATTTCATACATTTGTAAAGATGCGAGTGGCAACAGGGCTTTAGTGCTACCATTTACTCGTATCTGCGCCTAAATATTTTGTTGCGCTACCTTACATTTATATTTAGGCGCTGCAGTGCGCCTCGAAAAATTAAAGGATTCTAGCTTTATTACCTCAAATATTTTTCGCTGTGCTCCTACATTTCTTTTGGTACGCCTACACCTATTACCTCTTCAATTTAAAACGACCATTTACAAACTGCAAAAAAAAAGAGCCTATTTTCGACTCGTTCAGTCAAAAGAACGAATCTTTCGACTCATTTATTGTCCAGAGCACACAAAACAACTAGTGCACATAGAATGAACGATCGCCCATCCCCAAAACATGGACTGCTTGAAAAAAAAAGTATTTCTAAGCTAGTAAATTGAATGAAACTAATCGAAATATATTGAGTAGAACACACAAATTAAACAGTATTTTTACTCCGTTATGAACATTCAAATTGGATATTTCATTAATGCCCAGAGCACGCAGTACCCCCTACCCGCGAACGAAGAAGTTGAACTGGCGAGGCTGAGCCGGAGGAAAGAGTATTAATCCTGCTGTAGGACTGACTCCTTGCGGCCAGCACTAGCAGGTCAAACGAACGACTAAAATTAACGTGTCACTCAGAAAAACGAATCATGACTCTCGTCAGTAAAAAGAGTCGTTTAAAAAGAACGACTCGTTCGCGAACTCCACATCACAAATATGCAGAATTCTAGAGACAACGCAAAAGAGAAGCGACATGTGGGATAGATGAAGAGCTGAAAGTTAACTGATACGATGCAAGAGTAAGGAAGTACCGTTAAGACTAACTGTCACTTGTATGGGTGCAGGGATGTGCATACTTGTGAAAGACCACATCACTGGGTCGAAAGGAGCGGAGCTATCGTACTTGGTTTACATTTTAGTCATTTTAGCAGACGCTCTTATCCAGAGCGACTTACAGGAGCAATTAGGGTTAAGTGCCTTGCTCAAGGGCACATCGACAGATTTTTCACCTAGTCGGCTCGGGGATTAGAACCAGCGACCTTTCGGTTACTGGCACAACGCTCTTAACCACTAAGCTACCTGCTATATGGTCGAATGTTTTTCTACATGCTATTGCAAACAATAGCTGGCTAGGATAGATGGCTCACAAGCCAAGTGAATGATATGAAAGTAACTTACTCGGACATATTTTAGGGTTAAGAGTTGAGCATTCTTAGGATAATTGAGGCGATTGACTGTTGGGGGAGGGGTGGTTGGCAAATGACAAAGGCCCAAGTGGGCCGCTTCTTCTCGGGTGTAGAGGGGGAAAGAGGCCGGGGAAAGGGGTTCGGATCTCTGTCGCAGCAGGAAAATGCAAATGGTATCCGTTACGTTAGTGAAACTAATCACCAAACCTTCTCCTCTACACGCGTTAAACATTCATTGCAAACGCGACTTGTGAATGTTCCTATAACGTTGCAACGCGAGTTGGTCAGCTAACGGTAAATTAACGACATGGGTAGCTAACTAGCTAGAGCTGCCCCTGGCTTCATGTTCTAACAAAGCCGACGACGTAGCACGAGTTAACCAATTTCAATCTTCTTAGCTAGTTAGCTGAATCCGTTCGCTAACTGGCTGGCAATGGACTCAAGCTAGCAACGTGAAAGTGCTAGCTAGCTAATCTAGCCAACAGTCACGTAGTTGGGAGATTAATAACGTTGGCTAGCCAGTGGTTTGCTAACGACGTTAGTTATAATAAATTGGCGAGGTAGCTGACGTTAGCTAGCTATCAACTCCTTCAGACGTTAGCCAGCTCGCTACATAACTTAAACAGGGTAAAATGACTGTCGCCATCGCTGAAATTTACATTTACAGTGGTTATTTTAGCTAAGTAACTAACTAACGTTAATTGAACAGTTAACGTTGATACACTGACTTGTGTAGTTGTTAGCAAGTAGCTACCTCAAGCTAACTAAACCAACTGGGAGCCAAATCGAATTCCAACGACATTTTCAGCACCACTGACTGAATCACCAAGTTCGCTAGCTAGCATTAGCGATATAGCCAAGTATGCAGAACTCACCACATCCGATATTATTCGGGCCTGATCCGTAGTATCAAAAAAACAAATAAACCTTGTGGTCTAGGTAAAAAAGGCTAACAACAAACGTGACGACTAATCTCAACGATCAAAAACAGACAATGTCTGTCAAAGTTGCGGGATCTGAGTGAGTTTTCGCACTGCTGGACGGTTGCCTGGCCGGCTATTCCCATAGACGTTAGGGGCTATTCCCAGCACCGCTTAGCCTCCCTCAAGCTTGCTGATTAGGGGCTGTTCCCAGCACCGCTTAGCCTCCCTCAAACTTGCAGCGAGTATTTCTTCAGCTGAACAGCAACACGTGTAAAGAGAATGGCCATCCCCAAAACGTGGACTGCTTGAAAAAAACAGTATTTATCTAAGATAGTAAATTGAATTAAACTAATCGAAATACATTGATTAGAACACTGACAAATTAAACGATATCTTTTACTCGGCTATGAACATTCAAATGGGATATTGTAGGTAGAAAATATTTGACCACCCCTACCTTTGGCAAACATTGGGCTGGCCCAGTGTCCTTACGCAAGGCCTGACGCAATGACTGCCTGATGGGACATGTAGGCACAAGAAAGACTGGAATTTAGTTGAGACATTGGGCGAAAACAACCGAGTGTAGACGAAAGTCGAGTGAGGTCAGGGAGGTACATCTGCGACAGCCGAAAGTCGGACACTGATGTGGTTTTCCAACAGCAAGGCTCAATGCAACATAAGTGTGTTTATAATGTCGAAATAAACATGTCTCCAACCAACATATCACTCACTCAAACTGAAAATGTGTACACTCAATTGGTGAGTGAGCCTCATATCACATTCATTTGTTTGTAAATCTCCACTGTATAGGCCTACATAAATTGTTGCGAAGTTGGTTTCTGTTTTGGTCACGTTTGCATTGGTCAAACAAAAACACCTTAATGGAGAGGAAGACTAATCTGGACGCTTATAACAAACCCCGCTATGCCCTCAGACGAACCGTCAAACAGGCAAAGCGTCAATACAGGACTAAGATTGAATCCTACTACACCAGCTCTGACACTTGTCAGCTGTGGCAGGCCTTGCAAACTATTACGGACTACAAAGCGAAACCCAGCCGCGAGCTGCCCAGTGACACGAGCATACCAGATTGGCTAAATGCCTTTTATGCTCGCTTCGAGGCAAGCAACACTGAAGCATGCATGAGAGCACCAGCTGTTCCGGACGACTGTGTGATCACGCTCTCCGTAGCCGATGTGAGCAAGACCTTTAAACAGGTCAACATTCACAAGGCCGCAGGGCCAGATGGATTACCAGGACACGTACTTAGAGCATGCGCTGACCAACTGGCAAGTGTCTTCACTGACATTTTCAACATCTCCTTGACCGAGTCTGTAATACCTACAGTTGAAGTCGGAAGTTTACATACACCTTAGCCAAATACATTTAAACTCAGTTTCACAATTCCTGACATTTAATCCTAGTAAAAATTCCCTGTCTTAGCTCAGTTAGGATCACCACTTTATTTTAAGAATGTGAAATGTCAGAATAATAGTAGAGAGAATTATTTATTTCAGCTTTTATTTCTTTCATCACATTCCCAGTGTGTCAGAAGTTTACATACACTCAATTAGTATTTGGTAGCATTGCCTTTAAATTGTTTAACTTGGGTCAAACATTTCGGGTAGCCTTCCACAAGCTTCCCACAATAAGTTGGGTGAATTTTGGCCCATTCTCCTGACAGAGCTGGTGTAACAGAGTCAGGTTTGTAGGCCTCCTTGCTCGCACACGCTTTTTCAGTTCTGCCCACACATTTACTCTAGGATTGAGGTCAGGGCTTTGTGATGGCCACTCCAATACCTTGACTTTGTTGTCCTTAAGCCATTTTGCCACAACTTTGGAAGTATGCTTGGGGTCATTGTCCATTTGGAAGACCCATTGCGACCAAGCTTTAACTTCCTGACTGATGTCTTGAGATGTTGCTGTTCTTCGGTTTGCAAGCGACCCCCCTTTTCCTCCAAACATAACGATGGTCATTATGGCCAAACAGTTCTATTTTTGTTTCATCAGACCAGAGGACATTTCTCCAAAAAGTACAATCTTTGTCCCCATGTGCAGTTGCAAACCGTAGTCTGGCCTTTTTATGGCGGTTTTGGAGAAGTGGCTTCTTCCTTACTGAGCGGCCTTTCAGGTTATGTCGATATAGGATTCGTTTTTACTGTGGATATAGATACTTTTGTACCTGTTTCCTCCAGCATCTTCACAAGGTCCTTTGCTGTTGTTCTGGGATTGATTTGCACTTTTCGCACCAAAGTACGTTCATCTCTAAGAGACAGAACGTGCCTCCTTCCTGAGCAGTATGACGGATGCGTGGTCCCATGGTGTTTATACTCGCATACTATTGTTTGTACAGATGAACGTGGTACCTTCAGGTGTTTGGAAATTGCTCCCAAGGATGAACCAGACTTGTGGAGGTCTACAGTTATTTTTCTGAGGTCTTGGCTGATTTCTTTTGATTTTCCCATGATGTCAAGCAAAGAAGCACTGAGTTTGAAGGTAGGCCTTGAAATACATCCACAGGTACACCTTCAATTGACTCAAATGATGTCAATTAGCCTATCAAAAGCTTCTAAAGCCATGACATCATTTTCTGGAATTTTCCAACCTGTTTAAAGGCACAGTCAACTTAGTGTATGTAAACTTCTGACCCGCTGGAATTGTGATACAGTGAATTATAAGTGAAATAATCTGTCTGTAAACAATTGTTGGAAAAATTACTTGTCATGCTCAAAGTAGATGTCCTAACCGACTTGCCAAAACTATAGTTTGTTAAAAAGAAATTTGTGGAGTGGTTGAAAAAATTAGTTTTAATGACTCTAAGTGTATGTAAACTTCCGACTTCAACTGTACATGTTTCAAGCAGACCACCATAGTCCCTGTGCCCAAGAAAGCGAAGGTAACTTGCCTAAATGACAACCGCCCGAAGCACTCACGTCGGTAGCCATCATGTGCTTTGAAAGGCTGGTCTTGGCTCATATCAACACCATCATCCCGGAAACCCTATACCCACTCCAACCGCCCCAACAGATCCACAGATTATGCAATCTCTATTGCGCTCCACACTGCCCTTTCCCACCTGGACAAAA
The DNA here is from genome assembly GCF_020615455.1 of Coregonus clupeaformis. Taxonomy (NCBI): domain Eukaryota; kingdom Metazoa; phylum Chordata; class Actinopteri; order Salmoniformes; family Salmonidae; genus Coregonus; species Coregonus clupeaformis. The sequence continues at coordinate 7,107,845 of NC_059215.1, forward strand.
GGAACACCTATGTGAGAATGCTGTTCATTGACTACAGCTCAGCGTTCAACACCATAGTGCCCACAAAGATCATCACTAAGCTAAGGATCCTGGGACTAAACACCTCCCTCTGCAACTGGATCCTGGGACTAAACACCTCCCTCTGCAACTGGATCCTGGGACTAAACACCTCCCTCTGCAACTGGATCCTGGGACTAAACACCTCCCTCTGCAACTGGATCCTGGGACTAAACACCTCCCTCTGCAACTGGATCCTGGGACTAAACACCTCCCTCTGCAACTATCTAATAATACAGTTATGTTCCTGCATGACCCCCCCTCGAGTATCCCATTGGTTCCTGCATGACCCCCCCTCGAGCATCCCATTGGTTCCTGCATGACCCACCCCCCCTCGAGCATCCCATTGGTTCCTGCATGACCCCCCCTCGAGCATTCCATTGGTTCCTGCATGACCCCCCATTAAAAACCCACTACCCCATTCCACTACTTTGACCCTATCTGCTCCTGCACCATGACAACGGCCTGGGAGGACGGGACACCGCCCCTCAACACACCCTGTAACTCTTCTGAAGTCAAATCTCGTATACCCAAATACTTCTCTGCAGCTGCCTCCACAACATCTATTTTCTGTGATTTGCTTTCCATTTCTGCGGTACAGTTGATAACCATTGCTATGAACGCTAAGAAGCCAATTTTACTGAAGCATATCACTCATTGCTGGCACAGATCATATATCACTCTGTGCTGGCACATACAGAGGGGAAAAAAAGTATTTAGTCAGCCACCAATTGTGCAAGTTCTCCCACTTAAAAAGATGAGAGAGGCCTGTAATTTTTATCATAGGTACACGTCAACTATGACAGACAAAATGAGATTTTTTTCCCTCCAGAAAATCACATTGTAGGATTTTTAATGAATTTATTTGCAAATTATGGTGGAAAATAAGTATTTGGTCACCTACAAACAAGCTCTCACAGACCTGTAACTTCTTCTTTAAGAGGCTCCTCTGTCCTCCACTCGTTACCTGTATTAATGGCACCTGTTTGAACTTGCTATCAGTATAAAAGACAACTGTCCACAACCTCAAACAGTCACACTCCAAACTCCACTATGGCCAAGACCAAAGAGCTGTCAAAGGACACCAGAAACAAAATTGTAGACCTGCACCAGGCTGGGAAGACTGAATCTGCAATAGGTAAGCAGCTTGGTTTGAAGAAATCAACTGTGGGAGCAATTATTAGGAAATGGAAGACATACAAGACCACTGATAATCTCCCTCGATCTGGGGCTCCACGCAAGATCTCACCCCGTGGGGTCAAAATGATCACAAGAACGGTGAGCAAAAATCCCAGAACCACACAGGGGGACCTAGTGAATGACCTGCAGAGAGCTGGGACCAAAGTAACAAAGCCTACCATCAGTAACACACTACGCCGCCAGGGACTCAAATCCTGCAGTGCCAGACGTGTCCCCCTGCTTAAGCCAGTACATGTCCAGGCCCGTCTGAAGATTGCTAGAGTGCATTTGGATGATCCAGAAGAGGATTGGGAGAATGTCATATGGTCAGATGAAACCAAAATAGAACTTTTTGGTAAAAACTCAACTCGTCGTGTTTGGAGGACAAAGAATGCTGAGTTGCATCCAAAGAACACCATACCTACTGTGAAGCATGAGGGTGGAAACATCATGCTTTGGGGCTGTTTTTCTGCAAAGGGACCAGGACGACTGATCCGTGTAAAGGAAAGAATGAATGGGGCCATGTATCGTGAGATTTTGAGTGAAAACCTCCTTCCATCAGCAAGGGCATTGAAGATGAAACATGGCTGGGTCTTTCAGCATGACAATGATCCCAAACACACCGCCCGGGCAACGAAGGAGTGGCTTCGTAAGAAGCATTTCAAGGTCCTGGAGTGGCCTAGCCAGTCTCCAGATCTCAACCCCATAGAAAATCTTTGGAGGGAGTTGAAAGTCCGTGTTGCCCAGCGACAGCCCTAAAACATCACTGCTCTAGAGGAGATCTGCATGGAGGAATGGGCCAAAATACCAGCAACTGTTACGGTCTGGCACTGTTGTTCCTGTCCCCGCTTGTTTTCCTTTTCCCTTTTTCCCTGTGTGTGTGTGTCTGTGTCTGTCTCCTCCCGCTGTGCAGCCCAGTCAGAGGATCTAGGTCAGGGGGCGTGGCCATTCTCTCTCCTGCTCAGTTACATCCAGCTGCAGCTCATTGTCACCAATCAACCAGCAGTTATCTACCCAGGCTGGCCACCTCTCCAGCGCCAGTTCGTTCCTACACCACCTGTGGTAACTTGGCTCCGTACAGCAATCTCAGTTTTGTTGTTACCCTCTCAGCATTATAGTTGTCTCTGCCACGTTTGTAACCTGTCTCTCCTTCGACCAGATCCCGTCTGTTCCTGCTGCCTGCCTGCCTGCCACTCCCACGCCGCAACCCGCTCATCTGTTGTCTGATATCCTCGTCATCCAGCTCTCAGTGCTACTGGCTCTCCACCCCACTCAGCTCCTACCCCGGTCTGAAGCTGCTCCACCCTGAACTGTTTCTCTCTGCCAAAACACGCTGAATAAACTACATCTTAATTCACCCTCTTTGTCCGTGTGTCCGTCTCTGCGCCTGAGTCCCCACCAAGCCTAACAGAACGAACTGGCCAAACATGGACTCAGCAGAGATGCCACATGAAACAACGGGTGATGGCGTACAACGCGCCCTCCATTCACAGGGAATGTTATTGGGACAACACGACCAACTCATCCGGTCTCTATTGGATAACAACCAGCGGTTGTTGGATCAAGTATCTCAGCTCACCTCTCAGGTAGCTAACCTGGTAACACTCACTACTCTTCCTCCCTCTGCTTCTCCTCCGCCTGTTCCCCCTACAGTTGCTCCAGGCTCGGATTCCGCTCCTGCCCTTCGGGAACCCCCTACAACCTCACCCGAACCGTTCACCGGGGACCTGAACAAATGCCGTGGTTTCCTGCTTCAGTGCCGCTTGGTGTTCCAACAGAAGCCCCTGTCTTTCTCCACGGAATCCTCAAAGGTACATTACGCTCTGGGGTTACTGAGGGGCAAAGCTTTGATTTGGGCAGAAGCGGCTTGTTCTACTCAGCAGATTGCCAGCCTGTCGTTTGACGATTTTTCCTCTCAATTGAAAATTGTGTTTGATCACCCGGACCATGCCGGGACCGCCACAAAGAGACTGTTGAAGCTACGACAGGGCACGGGTAGCGTGGCTGAATACGCCATTGATTTTTGGACCTTGGCAGCCGATTCCAAGTGGAATGACGAAGCTCTTCAGGGAGCGTTTGTTAACGGTTTGAGTGACACGATTAAGGATGAACTAGCTGTTCGTGATGAGCCTGCTAACCTTCATGTTCTCGTTTCCCTTGCTACACGAATAGACAACAGGCTACGGGAGAGGAGACAGGAGAGGGGCGGTCGGGTCCACACCGCAGGCGGGGCCCCCTCGCTTTCTGCAACCCGAGCAACACCACCACTCGGACACCGCCCACACACCTCAGCGGATCCCTCCACGGAACTAGACGAGCCCATGCAGCTGGGCCGTGCTCGTCTGTCCCCTGCCGAAAAGGAACGGCGCATGCGGGCTGGTGAGTGCATGTACTGTGGGGACCGCACTCATTTCCTGGTTAACTGTCCGGTTCGCCCAAAAGACAAAGCTCGCAGGTAAAAGTGGGCGTACTTGCGAGTGCTACACCTGACTCAATGCCCACAGCACCCCGTCTAGTTATCCCAGCTACAGTCCAGTTCAGGAATCTGTCTCTCCCATTAGCTGCTCTCATTGACTCTGGTGCTGAGGATAGTTTCCTTGACGTTAACCTGGTCACTCAGGCTGAGATCCCGGTTAAGCCCCTGCCTAAGCCTATAGCAGTAACCGCTATAGACGGCCATCAGTTTGCCAACATCACCCACCAAACTGTCCCCGTTTCTCTCATGCTGTCCGGCAATCACAAGGAAACCATCCAGTTTAAAGTAGTCTCCTCCTCGGCCTCCCCTCTTATCCTCGGTTTCCCTTGGCTTAGCCTTCACAACCCCCATATTGACTGGCAAAACCACTAAATACACAGTTGGAGCACTCACTGCCATTCTGCTTGCCTTGGGTCGGCTATTCCGCCCTCTGTAGGTTCCCCTGCTTCCCCTGTCAAGACCCCAGACCTCTCGTCAGTCCCTGAAGAGTACCTGGACCTGGCCGAGGTATTCAGTAAGTCCAAAGCACTTTCACTACCACCTCATAGGCCATACGATTGCGCTATTGAGTTACTGCCTGGAGCCCCTTTGCCGTCCAGTCGGCTTTTCAATCTGTCCCGTACTGAGAGAGAAGCTATGGAAACCTACATAGGCGACTCCCTAGCCTCTGGCATCATTCGTCCCTCATCTTCCGCTGTTGGTGCTGGGTTCTTTTTTGTAGAGAAGAAGGACAAAACATTACGCCCCTGCATTGACTACAGAGGACTAAATAACATCACAGTCAGAAATACGTACCCCCTGCCTCTCATCAACTCAGCATTTGAACCCCTTCATGGGGCCACCGTGTTTACCAAACTCGACCTGCGTAACGCTTACCACCTCGTTAGGATCAGGCAGGGAGACGAATGGAAAACTGGGTTCAATACCCCTCTCGGACACTTTGAATACCTAGTCATGCCATTCGGTCTCACTAACGCCCCAGCAGTGTTTCAGGCCATGGTTAACGATGTGTTGAGGGATTTTCTACACCGTTTGTGTTTGTCTATTTGGATGACATTCTAATATTCTCTAAGTCACAGGATGAACACGTCTCCCACGTCCGTCTGGTTCTCCAACGCCTCATGGAAAATAAACTGTATGTGAAAGCAGAAAAATGTGAGTTCCACCGGCAGTCCGTCCCCTTTTTGGGTTTTATTATCGAGCGGGGACAAGTGTCACCAGACCCTGACAAGATCAGAGCGGTTGCGGAGTGGCCCACACCCACGTCTCGGAAGCAGCTACAACGCTTCCTGGGCTTCGCCAACTTCTACCGCCGCTTCATCAGGGGTTTCAGCCGAGTGGTTGCCCCCTGACCAAGCTCACCTCCCCAAAGGTGCCATTCCTGTGGACGCCTGAGGCCGAGTCAGCCGTGAGTACATTGAAGGAACTGTTCTCCACCTCACCTGTTCTTATTCATCCAGACACTAGTTTGCAGTTTATTGTGGAAGTGGACGCCTCTGATTCGGGGTGGGGGCTGTCCTGTCACAACGTTCCCCCACGGACCAGAAGCTCCATCCTGTGGCCTTTTTCTCCAGGAGATTGACCCCTGCTGAGAAGAACTACGACGTGGGTAACCGGGGAGTTGCTTGCTGTCAAGTTGGCGTTGGAGGAGTGGAGGCACTGGCTAGACGGAGCAGAGCAACCCTTCATAGTCTGGACAGACCACAAGAACCTGGCTTACATCCAGTCATCCAAGAGGCTAAACTCCCGTCAGGCCAGATGGGCTCTGTTCTTCAGCAGGTTCAAGTTTATTTTAACATATCGTCCCTGGCACACGTAATGTCAAGCCTGATGCTCTCTCTCGCCAGTTTACAGACAATGAAGACTCCAGCAATCCTGAACCTGTTCTGCCCGCTTCCTGTTTGGTGGCGGCTGTTCACTGGGAAATCGAGTCCCTCGTCCGATCGGCGCAAGAGGCGGAACCTGGACCGGCCGATGGCCCCCCCGACCTTCTCTATGTTCCCGCAGCCGTGCGGCCGCAAGTGCTCAACTGGATCCACACCTCGCGCTTCTCCTGCCACCCTGGGATGAACCGTACACTGTCGCTACTGAAGAGGCACTTTTGGTGGCCATCCGTCGAGGCTGACGTCCGGGAATACGTGGCGGCCTGTTCCATCTGTGCCCAAAATAAGGCTTCCCACCGGGCTCCTTCGGGCCTGCTGCGGCCTCTCCCAGTCCCGAGTCGTCCTTGGTCTCACGTGGCCTTGGACTTCGTCACTGGACTTCCTATGTCTGAAGGTAATGACACCATACTCACCATCGTGGACAGATTCTCTAAATCTGCCCATTTTGTTGCATTACCAAAATTACCGTCTGCCAGTGAGACAGCCGACCTCTTTGTCCTACATGTATTCCGTCCCCATGGAATACCTGTGGACATAGTGTCCGATAGAGGCCCACAGTTCATTTCTCGGGTATGGAAGGAGTTTTGTTCTGCTCTGGGTGCCTCTGTCAGTCTCTCATCAGGTTTCCATCCCCAGTCCAATGGCCAGACTGAGAGGACCAATCAGGACCTGGAGGCTGCTCTACGCTGTGTGACATCCCAGAACCCGTCCACCTGGGCCAAACACCTTCCGTGGGTCGAATATGCCCACAATTCCCTCACCTCATCTGCCACCGGCCTCTCACCATTTGAGGCGGCTTTGGGGTACCAACCGCCATTGCTCCCGTCTCAGGAAAAGGAGTTAGCCGTCCCGTCAGTTCAGGAGAATCTTCGTCGCTGCCGCAAGGTGTGGGTGGACACCCGTGAGGCCCTTCTACGGACAGCAGAGCGTAACAAGAGAGTGGCGGACAGGCACAGGGTAGTCGCTCCCCAGTTCCAGCCTGGTCAGCGAGTCTGGCTCTCCTCCAGCAACATCCCTCTGCGCACTGACTCCCGTAAGCTGTCGCCCCGGTATTTGGGTCCTTTCGAGATCGACTCCATCATCAACCCTTCGGCTGTTCGGTTGAAGCTTCCCCAGGCCATGAGAGTCCATCCTACATTTCACGTGTCCCAGCTGAAGCTGGTCTCCTCCAGCCCTTTGTGTCCGCCTGTGGATCCCCCTCCGCCACCGCGTATTATTGACGACCATCCAGCCTACACGGTGCGGAGACTGCTGGACGTCCGGAGGCGTGGTAGAGGGCTTCAGTACCTGGTGGACTGGGAGGGATACGGTCCCGAGGAGAGGTCCTGGATTCCCCGGCGGTTTATACTGGACCCGCAGCTGGTGGCTGACTTCCATAGGGACCACCCTGACAAGCCGGGTGGGTCGCCGGGTGGCGCCCGTTGAGGGGGGGGTACTGTTACGGTCCGGCACTGTTGTTCCTGTCCCCGCTTGTTTTCCTTTTCCCTTTTTCCCTGTGTGTGTGTGTCTGTGTCTGTCTCCTCCCGCTGTGCAGCCCAGTCAGAGGATCTAGGTCAGGGGCGTGGCCATTCTCTCTCCTGCTCAGTTACATCCAGCTGCAGCTCATTGTCACCAATCAACCAGCAGTTATCTACCCGGGCTGGCCACCTCTCCAGCGCCAGTTCGTTCCTACACCACCTGTGGTAACTTGGCTCCGTACAGCAATCTCAGTTTTGTTGTTACCCTCTCAGCATTATAGTTGTCTCTGCCACGTTTGTAACCTGTCTCTCCTTCGACCAGATCCCGTCTGTTCCTGCTGCCTGCCTGCCTGCCACTCCCACGCCGCAACCCGCTCATCTGTTGTCTGATATCCTCGTCATCCAGCTCTCAGTGCTACTGGCTCTCCACCCCACTCAGCTCCTACCCCGGTCTGAAGCTGCTCCACCCTGAACTGTTTCTCTCTGCCAAAACACGCTGAATAAACTACATCTTAATTCACCCTCTTTGTCCGTGTGTCCGTCTCTGCGCCTGAGTCCCCACCAAGCCTAACAGCAACAGTGTGTGAAAACCTTGTGAAGACTTACAGAAAACGTTTGACCTGTGTCATTGCCAACAAAGGGTATATAACAAAGTATTGAGAAACTTTTGTTATTGACCAAATACTTATTTTCCACCATAATTAGCAAATAAATTCATTAAAAATCCTACAATGTGATTTTCTGGATTATTTTTTCTCATTTTGTGTACCTATGATGAAAATTACAGGCCTCTCTCATCTTTTTAAGTGGGAGAACTTGCACAATTGGTGGCTGACTAAATACTTTTTTCCCCCACTGTATAACGTGATTTGACATCGTTTTATCTGTGGCCAATGACCTTGAGCCTTCTTGGACGGGCACTTCTAATATAAATCTATAGCAGCACCCGAGGGGGCTTGAACTGCCTAGCTCTCCCAGTAGATTCTGCGATGACGTAGTGTCACCGTGAGTGACATAACACTGAGCCAATCACGGCCCAACTAGAGAGAAGATTACCAACGCCTACGCTCCGTATTTTCCGCTGTGCCCATGATGAGGTCCCCCCCCCTCTCTCTCAGATGTACCAACAGACGTCACTTCCTGTTGAACGCGGAAATGAGGAAGAACTCGGATTTGTGGTTTTGAAAAGCTTGTTGTTTTGAAAGTGTATTGGGAAGTTCTTAGTAGCTAGCTATCTTTTTAGTTTGGATCCCGCGACACAGTTGGCATCAGTTGCTGGGATTGCTAGTCTCTGTCCAGTGATCCTGCCGACCAAGGACGGGTCTGAGGAGGTATTTGGCGTTGCAGCTAGCCTAGCTGCTAGCTAGCAGCACATCAAGCTAGCAGGGTTTTCTAGTTGAGGGCTTGAACGCAGCCCGCGACGCTGTTAGCCATTGTGGCTGGGACCGCGGATTGTCCCGGGTTTGTGGCTGTCTAGATCCCTGCTGTTTGTTGTTTTCAATCTTCCCTGTGACCTGTCCTGTCTGGAACTGAAAGACCAAAGCCTGCGGGAGTACCGTTGTCGAGGACAGTGGTGTCTCTCTATCACACATGAAGGATCTTTTAAAACAAACAAAAAGAGTTCTACAAGCAGTTGTTACAACAACAAGAAAATAGCTTCAAGTGTTTTGTCCAAATACTGGTGGATTCGACCAAAAAAATAATGGACGACCTGACCAGAGAGGTCTAGGACCTAAAGAACAGTTTGCAGTTCTCCCAGGGTCAGCTTGATGAGTTGAAACAGGAGAACGGCAAGATTACAGCAATCTGTAAGTCATTGAGAGAGGACATCAGTTCTGTGTGTAAATCCATGATAACAATGACGGATAAATCTCGAGGGACAATCAAGGTGTAACAACATGGTTGTGTACGGAATTGCAGAATCTCCACATGAGACCTGGACGGAGTCTGAGGACAAAGTGAGGGAAATGATCTCTGAGAAATTGAAGATGGACCACAGGAAGATTCAGGTGGAGCGCGCCCACAGGACTGGTAAACCCACCACCGGCCCAGGTGACAGGCCCAGGCCGATAGTGGTCAAGTTCCTGAGGTCCAAGGACAAGGTAGCTGTTCTGGAAAGAGCCAGGAACTTGAGAGGAACGTATATCTTCCTCAACGAGGACTATCCTGAAGCTGTGCGCCAGAAGAGGAAAGAACTTATCCCAGCCATAAAAGCTGCCAGAGCGCGTGGGGACATTGCTTACATCCGCTATGACAGGCTCATTGTCCACCCTCCCTCCCAGAAGCCTGGAAGGGATGAGAGAACCAAGCCTAGGGGTTCATAGCTTCAACCCCGCAGCACACACACCAATTGATTAATGGACTGCTGAATGTATATTTTTGTTCTCTTGCTTTGTTTGCTCTTTTCAGTATTATGTCTATCGCTGATAAGCTATCCAGGAAAGGGCTGAAAATAGTCCATATTAATATATGTAGCCTTAGAAATAAGGTTCATGAAATCAATAACTTGCTGACATCAGATAACATTCATATATTAGCCATTTCTGAGACTCACTTAGATAATTCATTTGATGATACAGCAGTAACAATACAAGGATATAACATATATAGAAGAGACAGAAAGGCTTATGGGGGAGGTGTTGTTGAATACTGTATATTCAGAGCCATATCCCTGTAATGCTTAGAGAAGATCTTATGTCAAGTGTTATTGAAGTGTTGTGGTTGCAGGTTCACTTGCCACATCTAAAGCCTTTTCTTTTGGGGTGTTGCTATAGGCCACCAAGTGCTAACAGTCAGTATCTAAATAATATGTGTGAAATGCTTGATAGTGTATGTGATGTAAACAGAGAGATCTACTTTCTTGGGGACCTGAATATAGACTGGTTTTCATTAAGCGGTCTGCTCATGATGAAGCTTCTCACTGTAACCAGTGCCTGTCATCTGGTTCAGGTTATTAATCAACCTACCAGGGTGTTTACAAACACTACAGGAACATGCTCATCCACATGTATTGATCACATTTTTACTAATACTGTAGAACTTTGTTCTAAAGCTGTATCCGTACCCATTGGATGCAGTGATCACAATATAGTGGCTATATGCAGGAAAGCCAAAGTTCCAAAAGCTGGGCCTAAAATAGTGTATAAGAGATCATCCAAAAGATTTTGCTGTGACTCTTACGGGTCCATGGATTGATGAGGAATTGAAAAACTGTCTGGTTGAAAGAGACGGGGCAAAAGGAGTGGCTAATAAGTCTGGCTGCACATCTGACTGGCTGACTTACTGCAAATTCAGAAATTGTGACTAAACTCAACCAAAAGAAGAAGAAACTGTATTATGAAGCCAAGATCAATGATATAAAGAATGACGGAAAACAACTTTGGAGAACTTTAAATGAAATTATAGGTAGAAAGACAAATTCAACTCCATCTTTCATCTAATCAGATGGCTTATTCATCACAAAACCATTTGATGTTGCCAATTATTTTAATGATTACTTCATTGGCAAAGTGGGCAAACTTAGGCAGGAAATGAAAATAAAAATAAAAAATAAATAAATAAATATATATGCCAACAATGAACAGTGAGCCATCGTATTCATGCATAAAAAAATTAATAATGAAAGAAAAGCATTGCAAGTTTGAATTTCGTAAAGTTAGTGTGGGAGTGGTGGAAAAATTATTGTTATTGATCAATAATGACAAACCTCCTGGCATTGACAACTTAGATGGAAAGCTACTGAGGATGGTAGCTGACTCTATGGCCACTCTTATCTGTCATATCTTTAATCTGAGCCTAGAGGAAAGTCTTTGTCCTCAGGCCTGGAGGGAAGTCAAAGTCATTCCACTACCCAAGAATGGTAACGCGGCCTTTACTGGTTCTAACAGTAGACCTATCAGCTTGCTGCCAGCTCTTAGCAAACTGTTGGAAAAGATTGTGTTTGACCAAATACAATGCTATTTCTCTGTAAAAAAATGAACAACAGACTTTCAGCATGCTTATAGGGAAGGGCACTCAACATGCACTGCACTGACACAAATGACTGATGATTGGTTCAAAAGAAATTGATAATAAGGAGATTGTGGGAGCTGTACTGTTAGATTTCAGTACAGCCTTTGATATTATTGACCATAACCTGTTGTTGAAAAAACGTATGTGTTATGGCTTTTCAACCTCTGCCATATCGTGGATTCAGAGCTATCTATCTAATAGAACTCAAAGAGTTTTCTTTAATGGAAGCTTCTCTAATGTCAAACATGTAAAGTGAGGTGTACCACAGGGCAGCTCTCTAGGCCCTCTACTATTTTCTATTTTTACCAATGACCTGCCACTGGCATTAAACAAAGCATGTGTGTCCATGTATGCTGATGATTCAACCATATACGCATCAGCAACCACAGCTAATGAAGTCACTGAAACCCTTAACAAAGAGTTGCAGTCTGTTTTGGAATTGGTGGCTGTTAATAAACTGGTCCTGAACATCTCTAAAACTAAGAGCATCGTATTTGGTACAAATCATTCCCTAAGTTCTAGACCTCAGCTGAATCTGGTAATGAATGGTGTGGCTGTTGAACAAGTTGAGGAGACTAAATTACTTGGCGTTACCTTAGATTGTAAACTATCGTGGTCAAAACATATAGATTCAATGGTTGTAAAGATGGGGAGAGGTCTGTCTGTAATAATGAGATGTCCTGCTTTTTTGACACCACACTCCAAAAAGCAAGTTCTGCAGACTCTAGTTTTGTCTAATCTTGATTATTGTCCAGTCTTGTGGTCCAGTGCTGCAAGGAAAGACCTAGTTAAGCTGCAGCTGGCCCAAAACAGGCGACACGTCTTACTCTTCATTGTAATCAGAGGGCTGATATAAATACTATGCATGCCAGTCTCTCTTGGCTAAGAGTTGAGGAGAGAATAACTGCATCACTTCTTATTTTTATAGGGAACATTAATGTGTTGAAAATCCCAAATTGTTTGCATAGTCAACTTACACACAGCTCTGACACACACACTTACCCCACCAGACATGCCACCAGGGGTCTTTTCACAGTCCCCAAATCCAGAATAAATTCAAGAAAGCGTACAGTATTATATAGAGCCATTATTACATGGAACTCCGTGCCATCTCATATTGCGCAAATAAACAGCAAACCTGGTTTCAAAAAACAGATAAAGCAACACCTCACGGCACAACGCCTCTCCTCTATTTGACCTAGATAGTTTGTGTGCATGTATTGATATGCAGGCTACGTGTGCCTTTAAAAAAATGTTTTATGTAGTTCTGTCCTTGAGCTGTTCTTGTCTATGAATGTTCTGTATTGTGTCATGTTTCATGTTCTGTGTGGACCCCAGGAAGAGAAGCTGCTGCTTTTGCAACATCTAATGGGGATCCTAATAAAATACCAAATACCAAAATGCCCCACCACCACAGAAGCACTGAGCTAGGCTGAAACACCTGCATTTTGGAGCTGCCTTACTCAAGAAAACAAGAAAGAGACCATGTTTGTATGCGGGTTTAACTCAATAAATGTGTTTTTCATTGTTTGCAAACTTGTTACCTCCTCACTCACAGTCGAGACTAATCATTATCCTATTGGTGTCACCTGTGTCTATCGGTTCAACAGTGTATTTATCCCCTCACTTCCCAGTGTTCCCTTGCTCAGTTTCCTCTGCTAGTTTCTCTGCTGTCCACACTACTCAGTGTCTGATCGGAGATCTATGTACAGGTACATGAGAAGTGTTCTCCCTGTTTCGTTATTTGTTTCAGTCTTAGGTAGTATTTCGTATTTTGGCTGTCAGACGGTTTTTGTCAACGTATTTTCTCCGCCTTTCTTTTATCGTGATAAGTCTGTTATTTTGTATCCTGGCTTCGGGACCACCAGTAAAGATCCTTCTTTCACCATCTCTGCCTACTGCCTACTGTATATCCTGCACAGCACCTGGGTCACACCTCACCACAACCCTTACAATTTGGGGAGTTTCTCCCATTCTTCTCTGCAGATCCTCTCAAGCTCTGTCAGGTTGGATGGGGAGCGTCGCTGCACAGCTATTTTCAGGTATCTCCAGAGCTGTTCGATCGGGTTCAAGTCCGGGCTCTGGCTGGGCCACTCAAGCTCATTCAGAGACTTGTCCCGAAGCCACTCCTGTGTTGTCTTGGCTGTGTGCTTAGGGTCGTGGTCCTGTTGGAAGGTGAACCTTCGCCCCAGTCTGAGGTCCTGAGCGCTCTGGAGCAGGTTTTCATCAAGGATTTCTCTGTACTTTGCTCCGTTCATCTTTCCCTTGATCCTGACTAGTCTCCCAGTCCCTGCCACTGAAAAACATCCCCACAGCATGATGCTGCCACCACCATGCTTCACCGTAGGGATGGTGCCAGGTTTCCTCCAGACGTCACGCTTGGCATTCAGGCCAAAGAGTTCAATCTTGGTTTCATCAGACCAGAGAATCTTGTTTCTCATGGTCTGAGAGTCCTTTAGGTGCCTTTTGGCAAACTCCAAATGGGCTGTCATGTGCCTTTTACTGAGGAGTGGCTTCCGTCTGGCCACTCTACCATAAGGGCTAATTGGTGGAGTGCTGCAGAGATGGTTGTCCTTCTGGAAGGTTCTCCCATCTCCACAGAGGAACTCTGGAGCTCTGTCAGAGTGACCATCAGGTTCTTGGTCACCTCCCTGACCAAGGCCCTTCTCCACCGATTGATTGTGCAACCGGTGCTGTATTGCTCCACCGTAGCTCTGCGTTGTGTGTGATTGATTGAGACTAAAGACGTGGACTTCGGAGATCAGGTTGTTTTAATGTATCAGAATTCTCTCCCTGCATCCAAAAGAAAAGACAAAACATTTGTAGAGAACAAATATGTTCTGCCCATTGTCTTCTCTTTCTACAACAGACGCACAATACAAAGGACTGGGATCAGTCAAGAAGCTCGCCATCGTTCACACGTACAATACCTTAGCTAGCTAATAACCACCTCAGAATGTTAATATTATCCTAAAAAGTACAATTGCATCTTGACAATACCATTATAAACTCTAAATATACAATTATTCATGAACAAAACAACGTGTGTCATGACCTTGTGCTTAAAGGAATCTAACTTTTATGAAGACGACAGAAGAAAGCGTGCATCAACATGATTGCAAAACGTAAGTACACCTCTTTTCCCAGGATGCAGCATAAAAACAAATCAATTAATATTAATATATCAACCTGGTGAAATTCACTAAGTATTTTTACACTCAGTTTGTCCATGCGGCAAGCTCTAGGAAGAGTCTTGGTGGTTCCAAACTTCTTCCATTTAAGAATGATGGAGGCCACTGTGTTCTTGGGGACCTTCAATGCTGCAGAATTGTTTTGGTACCCTTCCCCAGAGCCTCGGCACAATCCTGTCTCTGAGCTTTACGGACAATTCCTTCAATCTCATGGCTTGGAGTTTTGCTCTGACATGCACTGTCAACTGTGGGACCTTACATAGACAGGTGTGTGCCTTTCCAAATCATCTATAATCAATTGAATTTACCACAGGTGGACTCCAATCAAGTTGTAGAAACATCTCAATGATGATCAATGGAAACAGGATGCACCTGAGCTCAATTTCGAGTCTCATAGCAAAGGGTCTGAATACTTATGTAAATATGGTATCTGTTTTTTTATTTGTAATACATTTGCAAACATTTCTAAGAACCTGTCTTCACTTTGTCATTATGGGGTATTGTGTGTATATTCATGAGATTTTGTATTTTATTTAATCCATTTTAGAATAAGGCTGTAACGTAACAGAATGTGGAAAAAGTCAAGGGGTCGGAATACTTTCCGAATGCACCATATATACTGAATAAAAATATAAACGCAACATGCAACAATTTCAAAGATTTTACTGAGTTACAGTTCATATGAGGAAATCAGTCAATTGAAATAAATAAATTAGGCCCTAGTCTGTGGATGTCACATGACTGGAAATACAGATATGCATCTGTTGGTCACAGACACCTTTAAAAAAAGGTAGAGGCGTGGATCAGAAAACCAGTCAGTATCTGGTGTGACCATTTGCCTCATGCAGCGAGACACATCTCCTTCATATAGAGTTGATCAGGCTGTTGATTGTGGCCTGTGGAATGTTGTCCCACTCCTCTTCAATGGCTGTGAGAAGTTGCTGGATATTGGTGGGAACTGGAACACGCTGTCGTACACGTCGATCCAGAACATCCCAAACATGCTCAATGGGTGACATGTCTGGTGAGTATGCAGGCCATGGAAGAACTGGGACATTTTCAGCTTCCAGGAATTATGTACAAATTTGACATCAGCAAACCGCTCACCCACACGACGCCATACAGGCCATCTGCCCGGTACAGTTGAAACCAAGATTCATCCGTGAAGAGCACACTTCTCCAACGTGCCAGTGGCCATCAAAGGTGAGCATTTGCTCACTGAAGTCGGTTACGATGCCGAACTGCAGTCAGGTTGTCACGATCGTCAGGAACAGATGAGGACCAAGGCGCAGCGTTGCAGGCAAACATACTCTTTATTAAGAGACACGATCAAAACAACAAACGATACGTGACAGTTCACGGTCTAACACAACCGACTAGAAACAAAATCCCACAAACACCAATGAAAAACAGACTGTATAAATATGGCTCCCAATCAGAGACAGCCAGCAACACCTGACACTCGTTGCCTCTGATTGGGAGCCACTCTGGCCAACATAGAAATAGCACCCATAGACACAAAACACATAATCTACACACCCTGGCTCAACATAACAGTGTCCCCAGAGCCAGGGCATGACACAGGTCAAGACCTGGTGAGGATGACGAGCACGCAGATGAGCTTCCCTGAGATGGTTTCTGACAGTTTGTGCAGAAATTCTTCGGATATGCAAACCCACAGTTTCATCAGCTGTCCAGGGGGAGCCAAGCCGCTCGTCTCAGACCATCCCTTAGGTGACTAAGCTGGATGTGGAGGTCCTAGGCTGGCATGGTTACACGTGCTCTGCGGTTATGACGGCGGTTGGATGTACTGCCAAATTATCTTAAACGACGTTGGAGGCGGCTTATGGTAGAGAAATTAACATTCAATTATCTGGCAACAGCTCTGGTGGACATTCCTGCAGTCAGCATGCCAATTGCACAACCCCTCAAAACTTGAGACATCTGTGGCATTGTGTTGTGTGACAAAACTGCACATTTTAGAGTGGCCTTTTATTGTCCCCAGCACAAGGTGCACCTGTGTAATGATCACGCTGTTTAATCAGCTTCTTGATATGCCACACCTGTCAGGTGGATGGATTATCTTGGCAAAGGAGAAATGCTCACTAACAGCGATGTCAACACATCTGTGCACAGAATTAGAGAGAAATTCGCTTTTTGTGCGTATGGAACATTTCTTGGTTGTCTTATTTCAGCACATGAAGCATGGGACAAACACTTTACATGTTGCGTTTATATTTTTGTTTAGTATAGAAAGGATATACAGTGAGGGACAAAAGCTGATTTTGTACGTCTGCCCACTGACAAAGAAATGATCAGTCTATAATTTTAATGGTAGGTTTATTTGAACAGTGAGTGACAGAATAACAACAAAAAAATCCAGAAACACGCATGTCAAAAATGTCATAAATTGATTTGCATTTTAATGAGGGAAATAAGTATTTGACCCCTCTCAATCAGAAAGATTTCTGGCTCCCAGGTATCTTTTATACAGGTAACGAGCTGAGATTAGGAGCACACTCTTAAAGGGAGTGCTCCTAATCCTAATGTTTTTATTTTTAAAACATTCTAAGGCTGCGACTAATGATAATTTGAAAAAAGTTGCATTAAAGGCATGAGCTTATTTGTTTCTTGCGCAGGCTGCACACACTTCATCAGTCTCTCATTCACAATTTGACAAACACTTGATAATATTCTCAACAGGCCTTGAATTTCCCGGCGGCATCCCCCTTGTGTGGCCGTAATGCCCCCTAAAAAGATCCATGCCTTTTGCAGCCAAAGTGGCTGTTGTGCCCCTCGGGCTGAATATAATAATTATAATAATCTCAATTCTTATTATCCAATGCCCCTCATGTGATCAGGTCCTTCTCACAGGCATCTCAGCTCCGAAGCTACAAGTGAAGACCTTCTTATACAATGCCGAGGCGCATGTTGAAGATGTTAGCCAACATGATGAGTAACGTATTCCCCATACTAGAAAAGTTTTCATTTTCTATTGGTCATCTTGTCCTTCTGTGCGAGAAAATAAATATTCCAAACATACTGGTCCAGGGTAGGGGAGGGAATGGCCGGCAGGGATGTAGCTCAGTTGGTAGAGCATGGCGTTTGCAACGCCAGGGTTGTGGGTTCAATTCCCACGGGGGGCCAGTATGAAAAAATAAAAAAATAATGTATGCACTCACTAACTGTAAGTTGCTCTGGATAAGAGTGTCTGCTAAATGACTAAAAATGTAAAAATGTAGCCCTTTCCTGCAGTTGAATGACCTACAGTGGGGAGAACAAGTATTTGATACACTACCGATTTTGCAGGTTTTCCTACTTACAAAGCATGTAGAGGTCTGTAATTTTTATCATAGGTACACTTCAACTGTGAGAGACGGAATCTAAAACAAAAATACAGAATTGTATGATTTTTAAGTAATTAAATAGCATTTTATTGCATGACATAAGTATTTGATCACCTACCAACCAGTAAGAATTCCGGCTCTCACAGACCTGTTCGTTTTTCTTTAAGAAGCCCTCCTGTTCTCCACTCATTACCTGTATTAACTGCACCTGTTTGAACTCGTTACCTGTATAAAAGACACCTGTCCACACACTCAATCAAGGCAGGAAGGGTGAGCCTGGTTCCTGTGTTAATGTGTAATTGTGACCTCGTCACAACAGTTGCCATTTTGAAAATTGGCAAAATAAAAGATAAAGCATTTGAAGCTTCAATCAAGAAAAAGTACATCTGCACTCATTAATTATTATCCTGGAAAAACACAGTAGCCCTTTCCTGCAGTTGAATGACCTAAGTGCACTCTAGTGGCCAAATGGGTGTAATTACAATTTTTCATAATTCATAAAACGTTATTTTTTTTAAAGCCGAAAATCCGGTGTTTCCATGTCATACGGTTTTGTTATATTTCAGTCTTCTGTGATGTATATAAAGTGTAATATTGGGATGCAAACTCAAAATGTAATACATTTCAACTCTATATCTGGCATGGTACAGGGGTCTTCTTTCTTTAAGCCCATAACCATGTGTGTCTTTCTTTAAGCCCATAACCATGTGTATCTTTCTCTAAGCCCATAACCATGTGTGTCTTTCTTTAAGCCCATAACCGTGTGTGTCTTTCTTTAAGCCCATAACCGTGTGTGTCTTTCTTTAAGCCCATAACCGTGTGTGTCTTTCTCTAAGCCCATAACCATGTGTGTCTTTCTTTAAGCCCATAACCATGTGTGTCTTTTCTTTAAGCCCATAACAGTGTGTGTCTTTCTTTAAGCCCATAACCATGTGTGTCTTTCTTTAAGCCCGTAACCATGTGTGTCTTTCTTTAAGCCCATAACCGTGTGTGTCTTTTTTTAAGCCCATAACATGTGTGTCTTTCTTTAAGCCCATAACCGTGTGTGTCTTTCTTTAAGCCCATAACCATGTGTGTCTTTCTCTAAGCCCATAACCATGTGTGTCTTTCTTTAAGCCCATAACCATGTGTGTCTTTCTTTAAGCCCATAACCATGTGTGTCTTTTTTTAAGCCCATAACCATGTGTGTCTTTCTCTAAGCCCATAACCATGTGTGTCTTTCTTTAAGCCCATAACCATGTGTGTCTTTCTTTAAGCCCATAACCATGTGTGTCTTTCTTTAAGCCCATAACCATGTGTGTCTTTCTCTAAGCCCATAACCATGTGTGTCTTTTTTTAAGCCCATAACCATGTGTGTCTTTCTCTAAGCCCATAACCATGTGTGTCTTTCTTTAAGCCCATAACCATGTGTGTCTTTCTTTAAGCCCATAACCATGTGTGTCTTTCTCTAAGCCCATAACCATGTGTGTCTTTTTTTAAGCCCATAACCATGTGTGTCTTTCTCTAAGCCCATAACCATGTGTGTCTTTCTTTAAGCCCAAAACCATGTGTGTCTTTCTTTAAGCCCATAACCATGTGTGTCTTTCTTTAAGCCCATAACCATGTGTGTCTTTCTTTAAGCCCATAACCATGTGTGTCTTTCTTTAAGCCCATAACCATGTGTGTCTTTCTTTAAGCCCATAACCATGTGTGTCTTTCTTTAAGCCCATAACCATGTGTGTCTTTCTTTAAGCCCATAACCATGTGTGTCTTTCTTTAAGCCCATAACCATGTGTGTCTTTCTTTAAGCCCATAACCATGTGTGTCTTTCTTTAAGCCCATAACCATGTGTGTCTTTCTTTAAGCCCATAACCATGTGTGTCTTTCTTTAAGCCCATAACCATGTGTGTCTTTCTCTAAGCCCATAACCATGTGTGTCTTTCTTTAAGCCCATAACCATGTGTGTCTTTCTTTAAGCCCATAACCATGTGTGTCTTTTTTTAAGCCCATAACCATGTGTGTCTTTCTCTAACCCCATAACCATGTGTGTCTTTCTTTAAGCCCATAACCATGTGTGACTTTCTGTAAGCCCATAACCATGTGTGTCTTTCTTTAAGCCCATAACCATGTGTGTCTTTCTTTAAGCCCATAACCATGTGTGTCTTTCTTTAAGCCCATAACCATGTGTGTCTTTCTCTAACCCCATAACCATGTGTGTCTTTCTTTAAGCCCATAACCATGTGTGTCTTTCTGTAAGCCCATAACCATGTGTGTCTTTCTCTAACCCCATAACCATGTGTGTCTTTCTTTAAGCCCATAACCATGTGTGTCTTTCTGTAAGCCCATAACCATGTGTGTCTTTCTTTAAGCCCATAACCGTGTGTGTCTTTCTCTAAGCCCATAACCATGTGTGTCTTTCTTTAAGCCCATAACCATGTGTGTCTTTCTCTAAGCCCATAACCATGTGTGTCTTTCTTTAAGCCCATAACCATGTGTGTCTTTCTTTAAGCCCATAACCATGTGTGTCTTTCTTTAAGCCCATAACCATGTGTGTCTTTCTTTAAGCCCATAACCATGTGTGTCTTTCTCTAAGCCCATAACCATGTGTGTCTTTCTTTAAGCCCATAACCATGTGTGTCTTTCTTTAAGCCCATAACCATGTGTGTCTTTCTTTAAGCCCATAACCATGTGTGTCTTTCTTTAAGCCCATAACCAAGTGTGTCTTTCTTTAAGCCCATAACCATGTGTGTCTTTCTTTAAGCCCATAACCATGTGTGTCTTTCTTTAAGCCCATAACCATGTGTGTCTTTCTTTAAGCCCATAACCATGTGTGTCTTTCTCTAAGCCCATAACCATGTGTGTCTTTCTCTAAGCCCATAACCATGTGTGTCTTTCTCTAAGCCCATAACCGTGTGTGTCTTTCTTTAAGCCCATAACCATGTGTGTCTTTCTTTAAGCCCATAACCGTGTGTGTCTTTCTCTAAGCCCATAACCATGTGTGTCTTTCTTTAAGCCCATAACCATGTGTGTCTTTCTTTAAGCCCATAACCATGTGTGTCTTTCTTTAAGCCCAAAACCATGTGTGTCTTTCTTTAAGCCCATAACCATGTGTGTCTTTCTTTAAGCCCATAACCGTGTGTGTCTTTCTTTAAGCCCATAACCATGTGTGTCTTTCTCTAAGCCCATAACCATGTGTGTCTTTCTTTAAGCCCATAACCATGTGTGTCTTTCTGTAAGCCCATAATCATGTGTGTCTTTCTTTAAGCCCATAACCGTGTGTCTTTCTTTAAGCCCATAACCATGTGTGTCTTTCTTTAAGCCCATAACCGTGTGTGTCTTTCTTTAAGCCCATAACCATGTGTGTCTTTCTTTAAGCTCATAACAGTGTGTGTCTTTCTTTAAGCGCATAACCATGTGTGTCTTTCTCTAAGCCCATAACCATGTGTGTCTTTCTTTAAACCCATAACCATGTGTGTCTTTCTCTAAGTCCATAACCATGTGTGTCTTTCTTTAAGCCCATAACCATGTGTGTCTTTCTTTAAGCCCATAACCATGTGTGTCTTTCTTTAAGCCCATAACCGTGTGTGTATTTCTTTAAGCCCATAACCATGTGTGTCTTTCTTTAAGCCCATAACCAGTGTGTGTCTTTCTTTAAGCTCATAACAGTGTGTGTCTTTCTTTAAGCCCATAACCATGTGTGTCTTTCTTTAAGCCCATAACCATGTGTGTCTTTCTTTAAGCCCATAACCATGTGTGTCTTTCTTTAAGCCCATAACCATGTGTGTCTTTCTTTAAGCCCATAACCATGTGTGTCTTTCTTTAAGCCCATAACCATGTGTGTCTTTCTCTAAGCCCATAACCATGTGTGTCTTTCTTTAAGCCCATAACCATGTGTGTCTTTCTTTAAGCCCATAACCATGTGTGTCTTTCTTTAAGCTCATAACAGTGTGTGTCTTTCTTTAAGCCCATATCCATGTGTGTCTTTCTTTAAGCCCATAACCATGTGTGTCTTTCTTTAAGCCCATAACCATGTGTCTTTCTCTAAGCCCATAACCATGTGTGTCTTTCTGTAAGCCCATAACCATGTGTGTCTTTCTTTAAGCCCATAACCATGTGTGTCTTTCTGTAAGCCCATAACCATGTGTATTTCTCTAAGCCCATAACCATGTGTGTCTTTCTGTAAGCCCATAACCATGTGTGTCTTTCTTTAAGCCCATAACCATGTGTGTCTTTCTGTAAGCCCATAACCATGTGTGTCTTTCTTTAAGCCCATAACCGTGTGTGTCTTTCTTTAAGCCCATAACCATGTGTGTCTTTCTTTAAGCCCATAACCATGTGTGTCTTTCTTTAAGCTCATAACAGTGTGTGTCTTTCTTTAAGCCCATAACCATGTGTGTCTTTCTTTAAGCCCATAACCATGTGTGTCTTTCTTTAAGCCCATAACCATGTGTGTCTTTCTCTAAGCCCATAACCATGTGTGTCTTTCTGTAAGCCCGTATCCGTGTGTGTCTTTCTGTAAGCCCATAACCATGTGTGTCTTTCTTTAAGCCCATAACCATGTGTGTCTTTCTTTAAGCCCATAACCATGTGTGTCTTTCTTTAAGCCCATAACCATGTGTGTCTTTCTTTAAGCCCATAACCATGTGTGTCTTTCTCTAAGCCCATAACCATGTGTGTCTTTCTCTAAGCCCATAACCATGTGTGTCTTTCTCTAAGCCCATAACCATGTGTGTCTTTCTCTAAGCCCATAACCATGTGTCTTTCTGTAAGCCCATAACCATGTGTGTCTTTCTTTAAGCCCATAACCGTGTGTGTCTTTCTTTAAGCCCGTATCCGTGTGTGTCTTTCTGTAAGCCCATAACCATGTGTGTCTTTCTTTAAGCCCATAACCATGTGTGTCTTTCTCTAAGCCCATAACCATGTGTGTCTTTCTCTAAGCCCATAACCATGTGTGTCTTTCTCTAAGCCCATAACCATGTGTGTCTTTCTCCAAGCCCATAACCATGTGTCTTTCTGTAAGCCCATAACCATGTGTGT
The DNA here is from genome assembly GCF_020615455.1 of Coregonus clupeaformis. Classification (NCBI taxonomy): domain Eukaryota; kingdom Metazoa; phylum Chordata; class Actinopteri; order Salmoniformes; family Salmonidae; genus Coregonus; species Coregonus clupeaformis. Next base: position 7,130,462 of record NC_059215.1, read on the forward strand.
CTTTCTCTAAGCCCATAACCATGTGTGTCTTTCTTTAAGCCCATAACCGTGTGTGTCTTTCTTTAAGCCCATAACCATGTGTGTCTTTCTTTAAGCCCATAACCATGTGTGTCTTTCTCTAAGCCCATAACCATGTGTGTCTTTCTTTAAGCCCATAACCATGTGTGTCTTTCTTTAAGCCCATAACCATGTGTGTCTTTCTTTAAGCTCATAATAGTGTGTGTCTTTCTTTAAGCCCATAACCATGTGTGTCTTTCTTTAAGCCCATAACCATGTGTGTCTTTCTTTAAGCCCATAACCATGTGTCTATCTCTAAGCCCATAACCATGTGTGTCTTTCTGTAAGCCCATAACCATGTGTGTCTTTCTTTAAGCCCATAACCATGTGTGTCTTTCTGTAAGCCCATAACCATGTGTATTTCTCTAAGCCCATAACCATGTGTGTCTTTCTGTAAGCCCATAACCATGTGTGTCTTTCTTTAAGCCCATAACCATGTGTGTCTTTCTGTAAGCCCATAACCATGTGTGTCTTTCTTTAAGCCCATAACCGTGTGTGTCTTTCTTTAAGCCCATAACCATGTGTGTCTTTCTTTAAGCCCATAACCATGTGTGTCTTTCTTTAAGCTCATAACAGTGTGTGTCTTTCTTTAAGCACATAACCATGTGTGTCTTTCTTTAAGCCCATAACCATGTGTGTCTTTCTTTAAGCCCATAACCATGTGTGTCTTTCTCTAAGCCCGTATCCGTGTGTGTCTTTCTGTAAGCCCATAACCATGTGTGTCTTTCTGTAAGCCCGTAACCATGTGTGTCTTTCTTTAAGCCCAAAACCATGTGTGTCTTTCTTTAAGCCCATAACCATGTGTGTCTTTCTTTAAGCCCATAACCATGTGTGTCTTTCTTTAAGCCCATAACCATGTGTGTCTTTCTGTAAGCCCATAACCATGTGTGTTTTTCTTTAAGCCCATAACCATGTGTCTTTCTGTAAGCCCATAACCATGTGTGTCTTTCTTTAAGCCCATAACCATGTGTGTCTTTCTTTAAGCCCATAACCATGTGTGTCTTTCTTTAAGCCCATAACCACGTGTGTCTTTCTCTAAGCCCATAACCATGTGTGTCTTTCTTTAAGCCCATAACCATGTGTGTCTTTCTTTAAGCCCATAACCATGTGTGTCTTTCTCTAAGCCCATAACCATGTGTGTCTTTCTCTAAGCCCATAATCATGTGTGTCTTTCTGTAAGCCCATAACCATGTGTGTCTTTCTTTAAACCCATAACCATGTGTGTCTTTCTTTAAGCCCATAACCATGTGTGTCTTTCTTTAAGCCCATAACCATGTGTGTCTTTCTTTAAGCCCATAACCATGTGTGTCTTTCTTTAAGCCCATAACCATGTGTGTCTTTCTCTAAGCCCATAACCATGTGTGTCTTTCTGTAAGCCCATAACCATGTGTGTCTTTCTTTAAGCCCATAACCATGTGTGTCTTTCTTTAAGCCCATAACCATGTGTGTCTTTCTTTAAGCCCATAACCATGTGTGTCTTTCTTTAAGCCCATAACCATGTGTGTCTTTCTCTAACCCCATAACCATATGTGTCTTTCTTTAAGCCCATAACCGTGTGTCTTTCTGTAAGCCCATAACCATGTGTGTCTTTCTTTAAGCCCATAACCGTGTGTGTCTTTCTCTAAGCCCATAACCATGTGTGTCTTTCTTTAAGCCCATAACCATGTGTGTCTTTCTCTAAGCCCATAACCATGTGTGTCTTTCTTTAAGCCCATAACCATGTGTGTCTTTCTTTAAGCCCATAACCATGTGTGTCTTTCTTTAAGCCCATAACCATGTGTGTCTTTCTTTAAGCCCATAACCATGTGTGTCTTTCTCTAAGCCCATAACCATGTGTGTCTTTCTTTAAGCCCATAACCATGTGTGTCTTTCTTTAAGCCCATAACCATGTGTGTCTTTCTTTAAGCCCATAACCATGTGTCTTTCTTTAAGCCCATAACCATGTGTGTCTTTCTTTAAGCCCATAACCATGTGTGTCTTTCTTTAAGCCCATAACCATGTGTGTCTTTCTTTAAGCTCATAAGCATGTGTGTCTTTCTATAAGCCCATAACCATGTGTGTCTTTCTTTAAGCCCATAACCATGTGTGTCTTTCTTTAAGCCCATAACCATGTGTGTCTTTCTTTAAGCCCATAACCATGTGTGTCTTTCTTTAAGCCCAAAACCATGTGTGTCTTTCTTTAAGCCCATAACCATGTGTGTCTTTCTTTAAGCCCATAACCGTGTGTGTCTTTCTTTAAGCCCATAACCATGTGTGTCTTTCTCTAAGCCCATAACCATGTGTGTCTTTCTTTAAGCCCATAACCATGTGTGTCTTTCTGTAAGCCCATAACCATGTGTGTCTTTCTTTAAGCCCATAACCGTGTGTGTCTTTCTTTAAGCCCATAACCATGTGTGTCTTTCTTTAAGCCCATAACCGTGTGTGTCTTTCTTTAAGCCCATAACCATGTGTGTCTTTCTTTAAGCTCATAACAGTGTGTGTCTTTCTTTAAGCCCATAACCATGTGTGTCTTTCTCTAAGCCCATAACCATGTGTGTCTTTCTTTAAACCCATAACCATGTGTGTCTTTCTCAAAGTCCATAACCATGTTTGTCTTTCTTTAAGCCCATAACCATGTGTGTCTTTCTTTAAGCCCATAACCATGTGTGTCTTTCTTTAAGCCCATAACCGTGTGTGTATTTCTTTAAGCCCATAACCATGTGTGTCTTTCTTTAAGCCCATAACCATGTGTGTCTTTCTTTAAGCTCATAACAGTGTGTGTCTTTCTTTAAGCCCATAACCATGTGTGTCTTTCTTTAAGCCCATAACCATGTGTGTCTTTCTTTAAGCCCATAACCATGTGTGTCTTTCTTTAAGCCCATAACCATGTGTGTCTTTCTTTAAGCCCATAACCATGTGTGTCTTTCTTTAAGCCCATAACCATGTGTGTCTTTCTCTAAGCCCATAACCATGTGTGTCTTTCTTTAAGCCCATAACCATGTGTGTCTTTCTTTAAGCCCATAACCATGTGTGTCTTTCTTTAAGCTCATAACAGTGTGTGTCTTTCTTTAAGCCCATATCCATGTGTGTCTTTCTTTAAGCCCATAACCATGTGTGTCTTTCTTTAAGCCCATAACCATGTGTCTTTCTCTAAGCCCATAACCATGTGTGTCTTTCTGTAAGCCCATAACCATGTGTGTCTTTCTTTAAGCCCATAACCATGTGTGTCTTTCTGTAAGCCCATAACCATGTGTATTTCTCTAAGCCCATAACCATGTGTGTCTTTCTGTAAGCCCATAACCATGTGTGTCTTTCTTTAAGCCCATAACCATGTGTGTCTTTCTGTAAGCCCATAACCATGTGTGTCTTTCTTTAAGCCCATAACCGTGTGTGTCTTTCTTTAAGCCCATAACCATGTGTGTCTTTCTTTAAGCCCATAACCATGTGTGTCTTTCTTTAAGCTCATAACAGTGTGTGTCTTTCTTTAAGCCCATAACCATGTGTGTCTTTCTTTAAGCCCATAACCATGTGTGTCTTTCTTTAAGCCCATAACCATGTGTGTCTTTCTCTAAGCCCATAACCATGTGTGTCTTTCTGTAAGCCCGTATCCGTGTGTGTCTTTCTGTAAGCCCATAACCATGTGTGTCTTTCTTTAAGCCCATAACCATGTGTGTCTTTCTTTAAGCCCATAACCATGTGTGTCTTTCTTTAAGCCCATAACCATGTGTGTCTTTCTTTAAGCCCATAACCATGTGTGTCTTTCTCTAAGCCCATAACCATGTGTGTCTTTCTCTAAGCCCATAACCATGTGTGTCTTTCTCTAAGCCCATAACCATGTGTGTCTTTCTCTAAGCCCATAACCATGTGTCTTTCTGTAAGCCCATAACCAGTGTGTGTCTTTCTTTAAGCCCATAACCGTGTGTGTCTTTCTTTAAGCCCGTATCCGTGTGTGTCTTTCTGTAAGCCCATAACCATGTGTGTCTTTCTTTAAGCCCATAACCATGTGTGTCTTTCTCTAAGCCCATAACCATGTGTGTCTTTCTCTAAGCCCATAACCATGTGTGTCTTTCTCTAAGCCCATAACCATGTGTGTCTTTCTCTAAGCCCATAACCATGTGTCTTTCTGTAAGCCCATAACCATGTGTGTCTTTCTCTAAGCCCATAACCATGTGTGTCTTTCTTTAAGCCCATAACCGTGTGTGTCTTTCTTTAAGCCCATAACCATGTGTGTCTTTCTGTAAGACGGTATCCGTGTGTGTCTTTCTGTAAGCCCATAACCATGTGTGTCTTTCTTTAAGCCCATAACCATGTGTGTCTTTCTTTAAGCCCATAACCATGTGTGTCTTTCTTTAAGCTCATAACAGTGTGTGTCTTTCTTTAAGCCCATAACCATGTGTGTCTTTCTTTAAGCCCATAACCATGTGTGTCTTTCTTTAAGCCCATAACCATGTGTCTATCTCTAAGCCCATAACCATGTGTGTCTTTCTGTAAGCCCATAACCATGTGTGTCTTTCTTTAAGCCCATAACCATGTGTGTCTTTCTGTAAGCCCATAACCATGTGTATTTCTCTAAGCCCATAACCATGTGTGTCTTTCTGTAAGCCCATAACCATGTGTGTCTTTCTTTAAGCCCCATAACCATGTGTGTCTTTCTGTAAGCCCATAACCATGTGTGTCTTTCTTTAAGCCCATAACCGTGTGTGTCTTTCTTTAAGCCCATAACCATGTGGGTCTTTCTTTAAGCCCATAACCATGTGTGTCTTTCTTTAAGCTCATAACAGTGTGTGTCTTTCTTTAAGCACATAACCATGTGTGTCTTTCTTTAAGCCCATAACCATGTGTGTCTTTCTTTAAGCCCATAACCATGTGTGTCTTTCTTTAAGCCCATAACCATGTGTGTCTTTCTTTAAGCCCCATAACCATGTGTGTCTTTCTTTAAGCCCATAACCATGTGTGTCTTTCTTTAAGCCCATAACCATGTGTGTCTTTCTCTAAGCCCATAACCATGTGTGTCTTTCTTTAAGCCCATAACCATGTGTGTCTTTCTTTAAGCCCATAACCATGTGTGTCTTTCTTTAAGCTCATAACAGTGTGTGTCTTTCTTTAAGCCCATATCCATGTGTGTCTTTCTTTAAGCCCATAACCATGTGTGTCTTTCTTTAAGCCCATAACCATGTGTCTTTCTCTAAGCCCATAACCATGTGTGTCTTTCTGTAAGCCCATAACCATGTGTGTCTTTCTTTAAGCCCATAACCATGTGTGTCTTTCTGTAAGCCCATAACCATGTGTATTTCTCTAAGCCCATAACCATGTGTGTCTTTCTGTAAGCCCATAACCATGTGTGTCTTTCTTTAAGCCCCATAACCATGTGTGTCTTTCTGTAAGCCCATAACCATGTGTGTCTTTCTTTAAGCCCATAACCGTGTGTGTCTTTCTTTAAGCCCATAACCATGTGTGTCTTTCTTTAAGCCCATAACCATGTGTGTCTTTCTTTAAGCTCATAACAGTGTGTGTCTTTCTTTAAGCCCATAACCATGTGTGTCTTTCTTTAAGCCCATAACCATGTGTGTCTTTCTTTAAGCCCATAACCATGTGTGTCTTTCTCTAAGCCCATAACCATGTGTGTCTTTCTGTAAGCCCGTATCCGTGTGTGTCTTTCTGTAAGCCCATAACCATGTGTGTCTTTCTTTAAGCCCATAACCATGTGTGTCTTTCTTTAAGCCCATAACCATGTGTGTCTTTCTTTAAGCCCATAACCATGTGTGTCTTTCTTTAAGCCCATAACCATGTGTGTCTTTCTCTAAGCCCATAACCATGTGTGTCTTTCTCTAAGCCCATAACCATGTGTGTCTTTCTCTAAGCCCATAACCATGTGTGTCTTTCTCTAAGCCCATAACCATGTGTCTTTCTGTAAGCCCATAACCATGTGTGTCTTTCTTTAAGCCCATAACCGTGTGTGTCTTTCTTTAAGCCCGTATCCGTGTGTGTCTTTCTGTAAGCCCATAACCATGTGTGTCTTTCTTTAAGCCCATAACCATGTGTGTCTTTCTCTAAGCCCATAACCATGTGTGTCTTTCTCTAAGCCCATAACATGTGTGTCTTTCTCTAAGCCCATAACCATGTGTGTCTTTCTCTAAGCCCATAACCATGTGTCTTTCTGTAAGCCCATAACCATGTGTGTCTTTCTCTAAGCCCATAACCATGTGTGTCTTTCTTTAAGCCCATAACCGTGTGTGTCTTTCTTTAAGCCCATAACCATGTGTGTCTTTCTTTAAGCCCATAACCATGTGTGTCTTTCTCTAAGCCCATAACCATGTGTGTCTTTCTTTAAGCCCATAACCATGTGTGTCTTTCTTTAAGCCCATAACCATGTGTGTCTTTCTTTAAGCTCATAACAGTGTGTGTCTTTCTTTAAGCCCATAACCATGTGTGTCTTTCTTTAAGCCCATAACCATGTGTGTCTTTCTTTAAGCCCATAACCATGTGTCTATCTCTAAGCCCATAACCATGTGTGTCTTTCTGTAAGCCCATAACCATGTGTGTCTTTCTTTAAGCCCATAACCATGTGTGTCTTTCTGTAAGCCCATAACCATGTGTATTTCTCTAAGCCCATAACCATGTGTGTCTTTCTGTAAGCCCATAACCATGTGTGTCTTTCTTTAAGCCCATAACCATGTGTGTCTTTCTGTAAGCCCATAACCATGTGTGTCTTTCTTTAAGCCCATAACCGTGTGTGTCTTTCTTTAAGCCCATAACCATGTGGGTCTTTCTTTAAGCCCATAACCATGTGTGTCTTTCTTTAAGCTCATAACAGTGTGTGTCTTTCTTTAAGCACATAACCATGTGTGTCTTTCTTTAAGCCCATAACCATGTGTGTCTTTCTTTAAGCCCATAACCATGTGTGTCTTTCTCTAAGCCCGTATCCGTGTGTGTCTTTCTGTAAGCCCATAACCATGTGTGTCTTTCTGTAAGCCCATAACCATGTGTGTCTTTCTTTAAGCCCAAAACCATGTGTGTCTTTCTTTAAGCCCATAACCATGTGTGTCTTTCTTTAAGCCCATAACCATGTGTGTCTTTCTTTAAGCCCATAACCATGTGTGTCTTTCTGTAAGCCCATAACCATGTGTGTCTTTCTTTAAGCCCATAACCATGTGTCTTTCTGTAAGCCCATAACCATGTGTGTCTTTCTTTAAGCCCATAACCATGTGTGTCTTTCTTTAAGCCCATAACCATGTGTGTCTTTCTTTAAGCCCATAACCACGTGTGTCTTTCTCTAAGCCCATAACCATGTGTGTCTTTCTTTAAGCCCATAACCATGTGTGTCTTTCTTTAAGCCCATAACCATGTGTGTCTTTCTCTAAGCCCATAACCATGTGTGTCTTTCTCTAAGCCCATAACCATGTGTGTCTTTCTGTAAGCCCATAACCATGTGTGTCTTTCTTTAAACCCATAACCATGTGTGTCTTTCTTTAAGCCCATAACCATGTGTGTCTTTCTTTAAGCCCATAACCATGTGTGTCTTTCTTTAAGCCCATAACCATGTGTGTCTTTCTTTAAGCCCATAACCATGTGTGTCTTTCTCTAAGCCCATAACCATGTGTGTCTTTCTGTAAGCCCATAACCATGTGTGTCTTTCTTTAAGCCCATAACCATGTGTGTCTTTCTTTAAGCCCATAACCATGTGTGTCTTTCTTTAAGCCCATAACCATGTGTGTCTTTCTTTAAGCCCATAACCATGTGTGTCTTTCTCTAACCCCATAACCATGTTTGTCTTTCTTTAAGCCCATAACCATGTGTGTCTTTCTGTAAGCCCATAACCATGTGTGTCTTTCTTTAAGCCCATAACCGTGTGTGTCTTTCTCTAAGCCCATAACCATGTGTGTCTTTCTTTAAGCCCATAACCATGTGTGTCTTTCTCTAAGCCCATAACCATGTGTGTCTTTCTTTAAGCCCATAACCATGTGTGTCTTTCTTTAAGCCCATAACCATGTGTGTCTTTCTTTAAGCCCATAACCATGTGTGTCTTTCTTTAAGCCCATAACCATGTGTGTCTTTCTCTAAGCCCATAACCATGTGTGTCTTTCTTTAAGCCCATAACCATGTGTGTCTTTCTTTAAGCCCATAACCATGTGTGTCTTTCTTTAAGCCCATAACCATGTGTGTCTTTCTTTAAGCCCATAACCATGTGTGTCTTTCTTTAAGCCCATAACCATGTGTGTCTTTCTTTAAGCCCATAACCATGTGTGTCTTTCTTTAAGCCCATAACCATGTGTGTCTTTCTTTAAGCTCATAACAGTGTGTGTCTTTCTTTAAGCCCATAACCATGTGTGTCTTTCTTTAAGCCCATAACCATGTGTGTCTTTCTCTAAGCCCATAACCATGTGTGTCTTTCTTTAAGCCCATAACCATGTGTGTCTTTCTTTAAGCCCATAACCATGTGTGTCTTTCTTTAAGCTCATAACAGTGTGTGTCTTTCTTTAAGCCCATAACCATGTGTGTCTTTCTTTAAGCCCATAACCATGTGTGTCTTTCTTTAAGCCCATAACCATGTGTCTTTCTCTAAGCCCATAACCATGTGTGTCTTTCTGTAAGCCCATAACCATGTGTGTCTTTCTTTAAGCCCATAACCATGTGTGTCTTTCTGTAAGCCCATAACCATGTGTATTTCTCTAAGCCCATAACCATGTGTGTCTTTCTGTAAGCCCATAACCATGTGTGTCTTTCTTTAAGCCCATAACCATGTGTGTCTTTCTGTAAGCCCATAACCATGTGTGTCTTTCTTTAAGCCCATAACCGTGTGTGTCTTTCTTTAAGCCCATAACCATGTGTGTCTTTCTTTAAGCCCATAACCATGTGTGTCTTTCTTTAAGCTCATAACCATGTGTGTCTTTCTCTAAGCCCATAACCATGTGTGTCTTTCTTTAAGCCCATAACCGTGTGTGTCTTTCTTTAAGCCCATAACCATGTGTGTCTTTCTGTAAGACGGTATCCGTGTGTGTCTTTCTGTAAGCCCATAACCATGTGTGTCTTTCTGTAAGCCCATAACCATGTGTGTCTTTCTTTAAGCCCATAACCATGTGTGTCTTTCTTTAAGCCCATAACCATGTGTGTCTTTCTTTAAGCCCATAACCATGTGTGTCTTTCTTTAAGCCCATAACCATGTGTGTCTTTCTGTAAGCCCATAACCATGTGTGTCTTTCTTTAAGCCCATAACCATGTGTCTTTCTGTAAGCCCATAACCATGTGTGTCTTTCTTTAAGCCCATAACCATGTGTGTCTTTCATTAAGCCCATAACCATGTGTGTCTTTCTTTAAACCCATAACCATGTGTGTCTTTCTTTAAGCCCATAACCATGTGTGTCTTTCTTTAAGCCCATAACCATGTGTGTCTTTCTTTAAGCCCATAACCATGTGTGTCTTTCTTTAAGCCCATAACCATGTGTGTCTTTCTCTAAGCCCATAACCATGTGTGTCTTTCTGTAAGCCCATAACCATGTGTGTCTTTCTTTAAGCCCATAACCATGTGTGTCTTTCTTTAAGCCCATAACCATGTGTGTCTTTCTTTAAGCCCATAACCATGTGTGTCTTTCTTTAAGCCCATAACCATGTGTGTCTTTCTCTAACCCCATAACCATGTGTGTCTTTCTTTAAGCCCATAACCATGTGTGTCTTTCTGTAAGCCCATAACCATGTGTGTCTTTCTTTAAGCCCATAACCGTGTGTGTCTTTCTCTAAGCCCATAACCATGTGTGTCTTTCTTTAAGCCCATAACCATGTGTGTCTTTCTTTAAGCCCATAACCATGTGTGTCTTTCTTTAAGCCCATAACCATGTGTGTCTTTCTTTAAGCCCATAACCATGTGTGTCTTTCTCTAAGCCCATAACCATGTGTGTCTTTCTTTAAGCCCATAACCATGTGTGTCTTTCTTTAAGCCCATAACCATGTGTGTCTTTCTTTAAGCCCATAACCATGTGTGTCTTTCTTTAAGCCCATAACCATGTGTGTCTTTCTTTAAGCCCATAACCATGTGTGTCTTTCTTTAAGCCCATAACCATGTGTGTCTTTCTTTAAGCCCATAACCATGTGTGTCTTTCTCTAAGCCCATAACCATGTGTGTCTTTCTCTAAGCCCATAACCGTGTGTCTTTCTCTAAGCCCATAACCGTGTGTGTCTTTCTTTAAGCCCATAACCATGTGTGTCTTTCTTTAAGACCATAATCGTGTGTGTCTTTCTCTAAGCCCATAACCATGTGTGTCTTTCTTTAAGCCCATAACCATGTGTGTCTTTCTTTAAGCCCATAACCGTGTGTGTCTTTCTTTAAGCCCATAACCATGTGTGTCTTTCTTTAAGCCCATAACCATGTGTGTCTTTCTTTAAGCCCATAACCATTTGTGTCTTTCTTTAAGCCCATAACCATGTGTGTCTTTCTTTAAGCCCATAACCATGTGTGTCTTTCTTTAAGCCCATAACCATGTGTGTCTTTCTTTAAGCCCATAACCATGTGTGTCTTTCTTTAAGCCCATAACCATATGTGTCTTTCTTTAAGCCCATAACCGTGTGTGTCTTTATTTAAGCCCATAACCGTGTGTGTCTTTCTTTAAGCCCATAACCATGTGTGTCTTTCTTTAAGCCCATAACCGTGTGTGTCTTTCTTTAAGCCCATAACCATGTGTCTTTCTCTAAGCCCATAACCATGTGTGTCTTTCTCTAACACCATAACCATGTGTGTCTTTCTCTAAGCCCATAACCATGTGTGTCTTTCTCTAAGCCCATAACCATGTGTGTCTTTCTTTAAGCCCATAACCATATGTGTCTTTCTTTAAGCCCATAACCATGTGTGTCTTTCTTTAAGCCCATAACCATGTGTCTTTCTCTAAGCCCATAACCATGTGTGTCTTTCTTTAAGCCCATAACCATGTGTGTCTTTCTTTCAGCCCATAACCATGTGTGTGTCTTTCTCTAAGCCCATAACCATGTGTGTCTTTCTTTAAGCCCATAACCATGTGTGTCTTTCTTTAAGCCCATAACCATGTGTGTCTTTCTCTAAGCCCATAACCATGTGTGTCTTTCTCTAAGCCCATAACCATGTGTGTCTTTCTGTAAGCCCATAACCAGTGTGTGTCTTTCTTTAAGCCCATAACCATGTGTGTCTTTCTTTAAGCCCATAACCATGTGTGTCTTTCTTTAAGCCCATAACCATGTGTGTCTTTCTTTAAGCCCATAACCATGTGTGTCTTTCTTTAAGCCCATAACCATGTGTGTGTCTTTCTCTAACCCCATAACCATGTGTGTCTTTCTTTAAGCCCATAACCATGTGTGTCTTTCTGTAAGCCCATAACCATGTGTGTCTTTCTTTAAGCCCATAACCATGTGTGTCTTTCTTTAAGCCCATAACCATGTGTGTCTTTCTTTAAGCCCATAACCATGTGTGTCTTTCTCTAACCCCATAACCATGTGTGTCTTTCTTAAAGCCCATAACCATGTGTGTCTTTCTGTAAGCCCATAACCATGTGTGTCTTTCTTTAAGCCCATAACCGTGTGTGTCTTTCTCTAAGCCCATAACCATGTGTGTCTTTCTTTAAGCCCATAACCATGTGTGTCTTTCTCTAAGCCCATAACCATGTGTGTCTTTCTTTAAGCCCATAACCATGTGTGTCTTTCTTTAAGCCCATAACCATGTGTGTCTTTCTTTAAGCCCATAACCATGTGTGTCTTTCTTTAAGCCCATAACCATGTGTGTCTTTCTCTAAGCCCATAACCATATGTGTCTTTCTTTAAGCCCATAACCATGTGTGTCTTTCTTTAAGCCCATAACCATGTGTGTCTTTCTTTAAGCCCATAACCATGTGTGTCTTTCTTTAAGCCCATAACCATGTGTGTCTTTCTCTAAGCCCATAACCATGTGTGTCTTTCTTTAAGCCCATAACCATGTGTGTCTTTCTCTAAGCCCATAACCATGTGTGTCTTTCTTTAAGCCCATAACCATGTGTGTCTTTCTTTAAGCCCATAACCATGTGTGTCTTTCTTTAAGCCCATAACCATGTGTGTCTTTCTTTAAGCCCCATAACCATGTGTGTCTTTCTCTAAGCCCATAACCATGTGTGTCTTTCTTTAAGCCCATAACCATGTGTGTCTTTCTTTAAGCCCATAACCATGTGTGTCTTTCTTTAAGCCCATAACCATGTGTGTCTTTCTTTAAGCCCATAACCATGTGTGTCTTTCTTTAAGCCCATAACCATGTGTGTCTTTCTTTAAGCCCATAACCATGTGTGTCTTTCTTTAAGCCCATAACCAAGTGTGTCTTTCTTTAAGCCCATAACCATGTGTGTCTTTCTCTAAGCCCATAACCATGTGTGTCTTTCTCTAAGCCCATAACCGTGTGTCTTTCTCTAAGCCCATAACCGTGTGTGTCTTTCTTTAAGCCCCATAACCATGTGTGTCTTTCTTTAAGCCCATAATCGTGTGTGTCTTTCTCTAAGCCCATAACCATGTGTGTCTTTCTTTAAGCCCATAACCATGTGTGTCTTTCTTTAAGCCCATAACCGTGTGTGTCTTTCTTTAAGCCCATAACCATGTGTGTCTTTCTTTAAGCCCCATAACCATGTGTGTCTTTCTTTAAGCCCATAACCATGTGTGTCTTTCTTTAAGCCCATAACCGTGTGTGTCTTTCTTTAAGCCCATAACCATGTGTGTCTTTCTTTAAGCCCATAACCATGTGTGTCTTTCTTTAAGCCCATAACCATGTGTGTCTTTCTTTAAGCCCATAACCATGTGTGTCTTTCTTTAAGCCCATAACCATATGTGTCTTTCTTTAAGCCCATAACCGTGTGTGTCTTTATTTAAGCCCATAACCGTGTGTGTCTTTCTTTAAGCCCATAACCATGTGTGTCTTTCTTTAAGCCCATAACCGTGTGTGTCTTTCTTTAAGCCCATAACCATGTGTCTTTCTCTAAGCCCATAACCATGTGTGTCTTTCTCTAAGCCCATAACCATGTGTGTCTTTCTCTAAGCCCATAACCATGTGTGTCTTTCTCTAAGCCCATAACCATGTGTGTCTTTCTTTAAGCCCATAACCATATGTGTCTTTCTTTAAGCCCATAACCAGTGTGTGTCTTTCTTTAAGCCCATAACCATGTGTCTTTCTCTAAGCCCATAACCATGTGTGTCTTTCTCTAAGCCCATAACCATGTGTGTCTTTCTCTAAGCCCATAACCATGTGTGTCTTTCTCTAAGCCCATAACCATGTGTGTCTTTCTCTAAGCCCATAACCATGTGTGTCTTTCTTTAAGCCCATAACCATGTGTGTCTTTCTTTAAGCCCATAACCATGTGTCTTTCTCTAAGCCCATAACCATGTGTGTCTTTCTCTAAGCCCATAACCGTGTGTGTCTTTCTTTAAGCCCATAACCATGTGTGTCTTTCTTTAAGCCCATAATCGTGTGTGTCTTTCTCTAAGCCCATAACCATGTGTGTCTTTCTTTAAGCCCATAACCATGTGTGTCTTTCTTTAAGCCCATAACCGTGTGTGTCTTTCTTTAAGCCCATAACCATGTGTGTCTTTCTTTAAGCCCATAACCATGTGTGTCTTTCTTTAAGCCCATAACCATGTGTGTCTTTCTTTAAGCCCATAACCATTTGTCTTTCTTTAAGCCCATAACCATGTGTGTCTTTCTTTAAGCCCATAACCATGTGTGTCTTTCTTTAAGCCCATAACCATGTGTGTCTTTCTTTAAGCCCATAACCATGTGTGTCTTTCTTTAAGCCCATAACCATATGTGTCTTTCTTTAAGCCCATAACCGTGTGTGTCTTTATTTAAGCCCATAACCGTGTGTGTCTTTCTTTAAGCCCATAACCATGTGTGTCTTTCTTTAAGCCCATAACCGTGTGTGTCTTTCTTTAAGCCCATAACCATGTGTCTTTCTCTAAGCCCATAACCATGTGTGTCTTTCTCTAAGCCCATAACCATGTGTGTCTTTCTCTAAGCCCATAACCATGTGTGTCTTTCTCTAAGCCCATAACCATGTGTGTCTTTCTTTAAGCCCATAACCATATGTGTCTTTCTTTAAGCCCATAACCATGTGTGTCTTTCTTTAAGCCCATAACCATGTGTGTCTTTCTTTCAGCCCATAACCATGTGTGTCTTTCTCTAAGCCCATAACCATGTGTGTCTTTCTTTAAGCCCATAACCATGTGTGTCTTTCTTTAAGCCCATAACCATGTGTGTCTTTCTCTAAGCCCATAACCATGTGTGTCTTTCTCTAAGCCCATAACCATGTGTGTCTTTCTGTAAGCCCATAACCATGTGTGTCTTTCTTTAAGCCCATAACCAGTGTGTGTCTTTCTTTAAGCCCATAACCATGTGTGTCTTTCTTTAAGCCCATAACCATGTGTGTCTTTCTTTAAGCCCATAACCATGTGTGTCTTTCTTTAAGCCCATAACCATGTGTGTCTTTCTCTAACCCCATAACCATGTGTGTCTTTCTTTAAGCCCATAACCATGTGTGTCTTTCTGTAAGCCCATAACCATGTGTGTCTTTCTTTAAGCCCATAACCATGTGTGTCTTTCTTTAAGCCCATAACCATGTGTGTCTTTCTTTAAGCCCATAACCATGTGTGTCTTTCTCTAACCCCATAACCATGTGTGTCTTTCTTAAAGCCCATAACCATGTGTGTCTTTCTGTAAGCCCATAACCATGTGTGTCTTTCTTTAAGCCCATAACCGTGTGTGTCTTTCTCTAAGCCCATAACCATGTGTGTCTTTCTTTAAGCCCATAACCATGTGTGTCTTTCTCTAAGCCCATAACCATGTGTGTCTTTCTTTAAGCCCATAACCATGTGTGTCTTTCTTTAAGCCCATAACCATGTGTGTCTTTCTTTAAGCCCATAACCATGTGTGTCTTTCTTTAAGCCCATAACCATGTGTGTCTTTCTCTAAGCCCATAACCATGTGTGTCTTTCTTTAAGCCCATAACCATGTGTGTCTTTCTTTAAGCCCATAACCATGTGTGTCTTTCTTTAAGCCCATAACCATGTGTGTCTTTCTTTAAGCCCATAACCATGTGTGTCTTTCTTTAAGCCCATAACCATGTGTGTCTTTCTTTAAGCCCATAACCATGTGTGTCTTTCTTTAAGCCCATAACCAAGTGTGTCTTTCTTTAAGCCCATAACCATGTGTGTCTTTCTCTAAGCCCATAACCATGTGTGTCTTTCTCTAAGCCCATAACCGTGTGTCTTTCTCTAAGCCCATAACCGTGTGTGTCTTTCTTTAAGCCCATAACCATGTGTGTCTTTCTTTAAGCCCATAATCGTGTGTGTCTTTCTCTAAGCCCATAACCATGTGTGTCTTTCTTTAAGCCCATAACCATGTGTGTCTTTCTTTAAGCCCATAACCGTGTGTGTCTTTCTTTAAGCCCATAACCATGTGTGTCTTTCTTTAAGCCCATAACCATGTGTGTCTTTCTTTAAGCCCATAACCATGTGTGTCTTTCTTTAAGCCCATAACCGTGTGTGTCTTTCTTTAAGCCCATAACCATGTGTGTCTTTCTTTAAGCCCATAACCATGTGTGTCTTTCTTTAAGCCCATAACCATGTGTGTCTTTCTTTAAGCCCATAACCATGTGTGTCTTTCTTTAAGCCCATAACCATATGTGTCTTTCTTTAAGCCCATAACCGTGTGTGTCTTTATTTAAGCCCATAACCGTGTGTGTCTTTCTTTAAGCCCATAACCATGTGTGTCTTTCTTTAAGCCCATAACCGTGTGTGTCTTTCTTTAAGCCCATAACCATGTGTGTCTTTCTCTAAGCCCATAACCATGTGTGTCTTTCTCTAAGCCCATAACCATGTGTGTCTTTCTCTAAGCCCATAACCATGTGTGTCTTTCTTTAAGCCCATAACCATATGTGTCTTTCTTTAAGCCCATAACCATGTGTGTCTTTCTTTAAGCCCATAACCATGTGTCTTTCTCTAAGCCCATAACCATGTGTGTCTTTCTCTAAGCCCATAACCATGTGTGTCTTTCTCTAAGCCCATAACCATGTGTGTCTTTCTCTAAGCCCATAACCATGTGTGTCTTTCTCTAAGCCCATAACCAGTGTGTGTCTTTCTTTAAGCCCATAACCATGTGTGTCTTTCTTTAAGCCCATAACCATGTGTCTTTCTCTAAGCCCATAACCATGTGTGTCTTTCTCTAAGCCCATAACCGTGTGTGTCTTTCTTTAAGCCCATAACCATGTGTGTCTTTCTTTAAGCCCATAATCGTGTGTGTCTTTCTCTAAGCCCATAACCATGTGTGTCTTTCTTTAAGCCCATAACCATGTGTGTCTTTCTTTAAGCCCATAACCGTGTGTGTCTTTCTTTAAGCCCATAACCATGTGTGTCTTTCTTTAAGCCCATAACCATGTGTGTCTTTCTTTAAGCCCATAACCATGTGTGTCTTTCTTTAAGCCCATAACCATTTGTCTTTCTTTAAGCCCATAACCATGTGTGTCTTTCTTTAAGCCCATAACCATGTGTGTCTTTCTTTAAGCCCATAACCATGTGTGTCTTTCTTTAAGCCCATAACCATGTGTGTCTTTCTTTAAGCCCATAACCATGTGTGTCTTTCTCTAAGCCCATAACCATGTGTGTCTTTCTTTAAGCCCATAACCATGTGTGTCTTTCTCTAAGCCCATAACCATGTGTGTCTTTCTTTAAGCCCATAACCATGTGTGTCTTTCTTTAAGCCCATAACCATGTGTCTTTCTCTAAGCCCATAACCATGTGTGTCTTTCTCTAAGCCCATAACCGTGTGTGTGTCTTTCTTTAAGCCCATAACCATGTGTGTCTTTCTTTAAGCCCATAATCGTGTGTGTCTTTCTCTAAGCCCATAACCATGTGTGTCTTTCTTTAAGCCCATAACCATGTGTGTCTTTCTTTAAGCCCATAACCGTGTGTGTCTTTCTTTAAGCCCATAACCATGTGTGTCTTTCTTTAAGCCCATAACCATGTGTGTCTTTCTTTAAGCCCATAACCATGTGTGTCTTTCTTTAAGCCCATAACCATTTGTCTTTCTTTAAGCCCATAACCATGTGTGTCTTTCTTTAAGCCCATAACCATGTGTGTCTTTCTTTAAGCCCATAACCATGTGTGTCTTTCTTTAAGCCCATAACCATGTGTGTCTTTCTTTAAGCCCATAACCATATGTGTCTTTCTTTAAGCCCATAACCTGTGTGTCTTTATTTAAGCCCATAACCGTGTGTGTCTTTCTTTAAGCCCATAACCATGTGTGTCTTTCTTTAAGCCCATAACCGTGTGTGTCTTTCTTTAAGCCCATAACCATGTGTCTTTCTCTAAGCCCATAACCATGTGTGTCTTTCTCTAAGCCCATAACCATGTGTGTCTTTCTCTAAGCCCATAACCATGTGTGTCTTTCTCTAAGCCCATAACCATGTGTGTCTTTCTTTAAGCCCATAACCATATGTGTCTTTCTTTAAGCCCATAACCATGTGTGTCTTTCTTTAAGCCCATAACCATGTGTCTTTCTCTAAGCCCATAACCATGTGTGTCTTTCTTTAAGCCCATAACCATGTGTGTCTTTCTTTAAGCCCATAACCATGTGTGTCTTTCTCTAAGCCCATAACCATGTGTGTCTTTCTTTAAGCCCATAACCATGTGTGTCTTTCTTTAAGCCCATAACCATGTGTGTCTTTCTCTAAGCCCATAACCATGTGTGTCTTTCTCTAAGCCCATAACCATGTGTGTCTTTCTGTAAGCCCATAACCATGTGTGTCTTTCTTTAAGCCCATAACCATGTGTGTCTTTCTTTAAGCCCATAACCATGTGTGTCTTTCTTTAAGCCCATAACCATGTGTGTCTTTCTTTAAGCCCATAACCATGTGTGTCTTTCTTTAAGCCCATAACCATGTGTGTCTTTCTCTAACCCCATAACCATGTGTGTCTTTCTTTAAGCCCATAACCATGTGTGTCTTTCTGTAAGCCCATAACCATGTGTGTCTTTCTTTAAGCCCATAACCATGTGTGTCTTTCTTTAAGCCCATAACCATGTGTGTCTTTCTTTAAGCCCATAACCATGTGTGTCTTTCTCTAACCCCATAACCATGTGTGTCTTTCTTTAAGCCCATAACCATGTGTGTCTTTCTGTAAGCCCATAACCATGTGTGTCTTTCTTTAAGCCCATAACCGTGTGTGTCTTTCTCTAAGCCCATAACCATGTGTGTCTTTCTTTAAGCCCATAACCATGTGTGTCTTTCTCTAAGCCCATAACCATGTGTGTCTTTCGTTAAGCCCATAACCATGTGTGTCTTTCTTTAAGCCCATAACCATGTGTGTCTTTCTTTAAGCCCATAACCATGTGTGTCTTTCTTTAAGCCCATAACCATGTGTGTCTTTCTCTAAGCCCATAACCATGTGTGTCTTTCTTTAAGCCCATAACCATGTGTGTCTTTCTTTAAGCCCATAACCATGTGTGTCTTTCTTTAAGCCCATAACCATGTGTGTCTTTCTTTAAGCCCATAACCATGTGTGTCTTTCTTTAAGCCCATAACCATGTGTGTCTTTCTTTAAGCCCATAACCAAGTGTGTCTTTCTTTAAGCCCATAACCATGTGTGTCTTTCTCTAAGCCCATAACCATGTGTGTCTTTCTCTAAGCCCATAACCGTGTGTCTTTCTCTAAGCCCATAACCGTGTGTGTCTTTCTTTAAGCCCATAACCATGTGTGTCTTTCTTTAAGCCCATAATCGTGTGTGTCTTTCTCTAAGCCCATAACCATGTGTGTCTTTCTTTAAGCCCATAACCACGTGTGTCTTTCTTTAAGCCCATAACCGTGTGTGTCTTTCTTTAAGCCCATAACCATGTGTGTCTTTCTTTAAGCCCATAACCATGTGTGTCTTTCTTTAAGCCCATAACCATGTGTGTCTTTCTTTAAGCCCATAACCGTGTGTGTCTTTCTTTAAGCCCATAACCATGTGTGTCTTTCTTTAAGCCCATAACCATGTGTGTCTTTCTTTAAGCCCATTACCATGTGTGTCTTTCTTTAAGCCCATAACCATATGTGTCTTTCTTTAAGCCCATAACCATATGTGTCTTTCTTTAAGCCCATAACCGTGTGTGTCTTTATTTAAGCCCATAACCGTGTGTGTCTTTCTTTAAGCCCATAACCATGTGTGTCTTTCTTTAAGCCCATAACCGTGTGTGTCTTTCTTTAAGCCCATAACCATGTGTCTTTCTCTAAGCCCATAACCATGTGTGTCTTTCTCTAAGCCCATAACCATGTGTGTCTTTCTCTAAGCCCATAACCATGTGTGTCTTTCTCTAAGCCCATAACCATGTGTGTCTTTCTTTAAGCCCATAACCATATGTGTCTTTCTTTAAGCCCATAACCATGTGTGTCTTTCTTTAAGCCCATAACCATGTGTCTTTCTCTAAGCCCATAACCATGTGTGTCTTTCTCTAAGCCCATAACCATGTGTGTCTTTCTCTAAGCCCATAACCATGTGTGTCTTTCTCTAAGCCCATAACCATGTGTGTCTTTCTCTAAGCCCATAACCATGTGTGTCTTTCTTTAAGCCCATAACCATGTGTGTCTTTCTTTAAGCCCATAACCATGTGTCTTTCTCTAAGCCCATAACCATGTGTGTCTTTCTCTAAGCCCATAACCATGTGTGTCTTTCTGTAAGCCCATAACCATGTGTGTCTTTCTTTAAGCCCATAACCATATGTGTCTTTCTTTAAGCCCATAACCATGTGTGTCTTTCTTTAAGCCCATAACCATGTGTGTCTTTCTTTAAGCCCATAACCATGTGTGTCTTTCTTTAAGCCCATAACAATGTGTGTCTTTCTTTAAGCCCATAACCGTGTGTGTCTTTCTCTAAGCCCATAACCATGTGTGTCTTTCTTTAAGCCCATAACCGTGTGTGTCTTTCTTTAAGCCCATAACCGTGTGTGTCTTTCTTTAAGCCCATAACCATGTGTGTCTTTCTTTAAGCCCATAACCATGTGTGTCTTTCTTTAAGCCCATAACCATGTGTGTCTTTCTTTAAGCCCATAACCATGTGTGTCTTTCTTTAAGCCCATAACCATGTGTGTCTTTCTTTAAGCCCATAACCATGTGTGTCTTTCTTTAAGCTCATAACAGTGTGTGTCTTTCTTTAAGCCCATAACCATGTGTGTCTTTCTTTAAGCCCATAACCATGTGTGTCTTTCTTTAAGCCCATAACCATGTGTGTCTTTCTCTAAGCCCATAACCATGTGTGTCTTTCTGTAAGCCCATAACCATGTGTGTCTTTCTTTAAGCCCATAACCATGTGTGTCTTTCTCTAAGCCCATAACCATGTGTGTCTTTCTTTAAGCCCATTACCATGTGTGTCTTTCTTTAAGCCCATAACCATGTGTGTCTTTCTTTAAGCCCATAACCATGTGTGTCTTTCTCTAAGCCCATAACCATGTGTGTCTTTCTCTAAGCCCATAACCATGTGTGTCTTTCTCTAAGCCCGTAACCGTGTGTGTCTTTCTCTAAGCCCATAACCATGTGTGTCTTTCTGTAAGCCCATAACCTTGTGTGTCTTTCTTTAAGCCCATAACCATGTGTGTCTTTCTTTAAGCCCATAACCATGTGTGTCTTTCTTTAAGCCCATAACCATGTGTGTCTTTCTTTAAGCCCATAACCATGTGTGTCTTTCTTTAAGCTGTGACGTCACGAGAGGCTACACAGCTTTCAGCGGGATTGCTCAAGTAGTGCAAGGAGACAAGGTTCAAACAAAACAAGGATTTTATTATAGGTCTTGGGAAATTAACGAAAATATAACAAAATTCTGTTCTCTGGTGGCTCTTTAAGGGTTAACAGTTCAGGGATGTCTCTTCCACATCCAAAATCATAACTCTCCCTCGCTCAAATAACTTTTCCCCAGTCTTACTGTATTCCCCGTTGCAGCTAGTGGCCAACCCAGCAAAACGTCCTTCCAAAATCCCCACACGTATTTCCACAGGTGCATATATCCAAAGGTGAGTATTTCCCAAAGGTAAGTATCTCCAAATCCTTATATTCCTCATGGAAGTGGACGTGCAGCACTCTTGTCCTCCAGAGAGCCCAGGTTGGAGACTGTGTCTCTTCCCTTCCCAAACCTTCAGCTCATCAGCTCCTGATTTGTTTCAGCTGCGTGGGAAGATTGGCCATAGAGGGGTGGAGTTCCCGACCATACCAGCAGATGGAGCCATAGCTGTCTGGGTTTGCAGCCACCTCAGGGGGATGTAACGTCCCTCCAGGACACAGCCTCTCGTGACATCACACATCCCCCTCCTCGGGACCGACGTCCTCGTCGGGTAAAGGCAGCCGAAGAAGGCATCACGCCGAGAGGGCGTCCGCATTGCCGTGGTGCTTGCCAGCCTGCTCTCTCTTCAACTCCTCCACCTCTAGGACCAGGGACTCAGCCTCCTGTTGTCTCTCCTTGAGTTTCTTACTGAACGCATCAGCCTTGGTTTTAGCAGAGTTTAGCTTCTGTTGAGCAGCTTTCAGTTCCTTCTCTCTCTCTGCCTCCGCATTCTTCATCTTGTTCTCCAACACCTTGTACTTCTCCTCTGCCTTCTTCTGGACCTCCTTACTACTGCGCAGGGTCTCCTCACACTCCTCGATGGTCCTGCGCAGCCTCTCCAGCTCCTCCTGTTGCTTATGGAAGGAGCTCTGTTGGAGTTTAGCCTGGAGGATATCTAACTCTTCTGTCTTCATGTCTAACTGTTGCTTTAACAAACGATACCTCTCAGCGGTCCCCTTCAGACCAGACAGTTCTTTGTCCAGATTCTGTAGCTCCGTCTCTGTGTCGGTCTGGGCACCTGCCATCCCTATCAGAGCCCGGGCGGGAGCGAGTAACTCGGAGGATTGCACCGGAGCCTTCCCAGGATGAGTCTTGCCTCTCCGTTTCCGAGGTACTCGGGTTATCCTCTCCTGAGACTCTCTCCAGAGTGGGTAAAAGGCTGGGCAGTCTCGTCCAATTAGGACAGGGACGGGGAGGGAATCAACCACCCCCGCCGTCGTGTGTATGGTTCCCGTGTGCTGGTCATTGTAAGTTCAGTAATGGGGTATTCTCTGGTGTCCCCATGGACACAGAAAACTGGGAGGACTTTCCCCGGGGTCAGACACGTTGGGCCCACCAAATCCTTACGCACCAGGGTGGCCCGGCTACCAGAATCCAGTAAGGCCTCCACATCATGGTGATTCACAGTTACCGGGCAGGTGGGGGTCGATCTGGGCCGCCATCTACGACTCCCAAGAGCGAGGCAAAACGGTGTGTGGGTGCTGAGCTGGAGGACTCCGCAGTGGGCATAGGTTCATCGGCTGGTTTCCCACACTGCCAGGAGATATGTCCCATCTCCCCACACCGGTAACACTGTCGAGTTTCCCCCTCCTGGTGTACTCTTCTTGGACCCGCCTGGTTTCTGGCTCCCCCTGGAGCCGGGATAAGTCCTGACGTGGCTGGGTTCGAGACCTTGGGGTCCTTTGGACGGGTTCTTCCCATTTGTGGTGGGGCCGCACTCCTGGGGTCTTTTCGGAAGCATTCAGCATCTCCGCTGTGGCCTGGTACTTTTTCCACAGCTTCCACGGTCAGATCAGCCGTGGTCAAGGCCTGTTGACTGATGAACCGTTTTGCCTCATAAGGCAGGGCGCGTAGGTAACGATCCACCACAACGGCCTCCACCACCGCCGCTGCTGTATTCCTCTGCGGATCCAGCCATTTCCTTGCGATTCGGACAAGTTCATGCATCTGCGCCCCGAGGAGGTTGGTCTGGTTGGAAGGTCCAGCTGTGAAAGCGCTGGGCCATACCAAACTTTGTGAGTCCATATCTGCTGAGGATCTCAGACTTCAGGGCATCATAGTCAGTAACCTGGTCAGGGCCCAGGTCCCGGACAGCATTCAGCGATTCCCCGGTTAGAAAGGGGGCTAACAGACCAACCCACTGTTGCTTGGGCCAGGCTTCCCTAGTGGCCGTGGCCTCAAATGCATGCAGGTATGCCTCAATGTCATCGGTAGCTCCCATCTTAGATATAAAGTCACTTGCCTTTATTGGGCGGGTATTTTGGACCACCCTCTGTCTCTGCAACTGCAATTCCTCTGCCTTCAGAAGGTTGGCTTTCTTTTGCTCCTCCAAGAGAGCCACGTTTGCTTGCATCTGGGCTTGCTGGCCAGCAACAAGGGCTTTCAATATGTCCTCCATTTCAGTCGGGCGGGGAGCCTACGGCCAACTTGGAAAACTGGGTGATCAAACCTTCGGTATCCTCCTCTGACATGCACTATTAACGCTTGAGCGTGCCCGTATTCTCCACCATCTGTGACGTCACGAGAGGCTACACAGCTTTCAGCGGGATTGCTCAAGTAGTGCAAGGAGACAAGGTTCAAACAAAACAAGGATTTTATTATAGGTCTTGGGAAATTAACGAAAATATAACAAAATTCTGTTCTCTGGTGGCTCTTTAAGGGTTAACAGTTCAGGGATGTCTCTTCCACATCCAAAATCATAACTCTCCCTCGCTCAAATAACTTTTTCCCCAGTCTTACTGTATTCCCGTTGCAGCTAGTGGCCAACCCAGCAAAACGTCCTTCCAAAAAATCCCCACACGTATTTCCACAGGTGCATATATCCAAAGGTGAGTATTTCCCAAAGGTAAGTATCTCCAAATCCTTATATTCCTCATGGAAGTGGACGTGCAGCACTCTTGTCCTCCAGAGAGCCCAGGTTGGAGACTGTGTCTCTTCCCTTCCCAAACCTTCCAGCTCATCAGCTCCTGATTTGTTTCAGCTGCGTGGGAAGATTGGCCATAGAGGGGTGGAGTTCCCGACCATACCAGCAGATGGAGCCATAGCTGTCTGGGTTTGCAGCCACCTCAGGGGGATGTAACGTCCCTCCAGGACACAGCCTCTCGTGACATCACAAAGCCCATAACCAAGTGTGTCTTTCTTTAAGCCCATAACCATGTGTGTCTTTCTCTAAGCCCATAACCATGTGTGTCTTTCTCTAAGCCCATAACCGTGTGTCTTTCTCTAAGCCCATAACCGTGTGTGTCTTTCTTTAAGCCCATAACCATGTGTGTCTTTCTTTAAGCCCATAATCGTGTGTGTCTTTCTCTAAGCCCATAACCATGTGTGTCTTTCTTTAAGCCCATAACCATGTGTGTCTTTCTTTAAGCCCATAACCGTGTGTGTCTTTCTTTAAGCCCATAACCATGTGTGTCTTTCTTTAAGCCCATAACCATGTGTGTCTTTCTTTAAGCCCATAACCATGTGTGTCTTTCTTTAAGCCCATAACCGTGTGTGTCTTTCTTTAAGCCCATAACCATGTGTGTCTTTCTTTAAGCCCATAACCATGTGTGTCTTTCTTTAAGCCCATAACCATGTGTGTCTTTCTTTAAGCCCATAACCATGTGTGTCTTTCTTTAAGCCCATAACCATATGTGTCTTTCTTTAAGCCCATAACCGTGTGTGTCTTTATTTAAGCCCATAACCGTGTGTGTCTTTCTTTAAGCCCATAACCATGTGTGTCTTTCTTTAAGCCCATAACCGTGTGTGTCTTTCTTTAAGCCCATAACCATGTGTCTTTCTCTAAGCCCATAACCATGTGTGTCTTTCTCTAAGCCCATAACCATGTGTGTCTTTCTCTAAGCCCATAACCATGTGTGTCTTTCTCTAAGCCCATAACCATGTGTGTCTTTCTTTAAGCCCATAACCATATGTGTCTTTCTTTAAGCCCATAACCATGTGTGTCTTTCTTTAAGCCCATAACCATGTGTCTTTCTCTAAGCCCATAACCATGTGTGTCTTTCTCTAAGCCCATAACCATGTGTGTCTTTCTCTAAGCCCATAACCATGTGTGTCTTTCTCTAAGCCCATAACCATGTGTGTCTTTCTCTAAGCCCATAACCATGTGTGTCTTTCTTTAAGCCCATAACCATGTGTGTCTTTCTTTAAGCCCATAACCATGTGTCTTTCTCTAAGCCCATAACCATGTGTGTCTTTCTCTAAGCCCATAACCATGTGTGTCTTTCTAAGCCCATAACCATGTGTGTCTTTCTCTAAGCCCATAACCATGTGTGTCTTTCTTTAAGCCCATAACCATATGTGTCTTTCTTTAAGCCCATAACCATGTGTGTCTTTCTTTAAGCCCATAACCATGTGTGTCTTTCTTTAAGCCCATAACCATGTGTGTCTTTCTTTAAGCCCATAACCGTGTGTGTCTTTCTCTAAGCCCATAACCATGTGTGTCTTTCTTTAAGCCCATAACCGTGTGTGTCTTTCTTTAAGCCCATAACCGTGTGTGTCTTTCTTTAAGCCCATAACCATGTGTGTCTTTCTTTAAGCCCATAACCATGTGTGTCTTTCTTTAAGCCCATAACCATGTGTGTCTTTCTTTAAGCCCATAACCATGTGTGTCTTTCTTTAAGCCCATAACCGTGTGTGTCTTTCTTTAAGCCCATAACCATGTGTGTCTTTCTTTAAGCCCATAACCAGTGTGTGTCTTTCTTTAAGCTCATAACAGTGTGTGTCTTTCTTTAAGCCCATAACCATGTGTGTCTTTCTTTAAGCCCATAACCATGTGTGTCTTTCTTTAAGCCCATAACCATGTGTGTCTTTCTCTAAGCCCATAACCATGTGTGTCTTTCTTTAAGCCCATAACCATGTGTGTCTTTCTTTAAGCCCATAACCATGTGTGTCTTTCTTTAAGCCCATAACCGTGTGTGTCTTTCTCTAAGCCCATAACCATGTGTGTCTTTCTTTAAGCCCATAACCATGTGTGTCTTTCTTTAAGCCCATAACCATGTGTGTCTTTCTTTAAGCCCCATAACCATGTGTGTCTTTCTTTAAGCCCATAACCGTGTGTGTCTTTCTTTAAGCCCATAACCATGTGTGTCTTTCTCTAAGCCCATAACCATGTCTGTCTTTCTTTAAGCCTGCATAACCGTGTGTGTCTTTCTTTAAGCCCATAACCGTGTGTGTCTTTCTTTAAGCCCATAACCATGTGTGTCTTTCTTTAAGCCCATAACCATGTGTGTCTTTCTTTAAGCTCCATAACCATGTGTGTCTTTCTTTAAGCCCATAACCGTGGTGTGTCTTTCTTTAAGCCCATAACCATGTGTGTCTTTCTTTAAGCCCATAACCATGTGTGTCTTTCTTTAAGCTCATAACAGTGTGTGTCTTTCTTTAAGCCCATAACCATGTGTGTCTTTCTTTAAGCCCATAACCATGTGTGTCTTTCTTTAAGCCCATAACCATGTGTGTCTTTCTCTAAGCCCATAACCATGTGTGTCTTTCTTTAAGCCCATAACCATGTGTGTCTTTCTTTAAGCCCATAACCATGTGTGTCTTTCTTTAAGCCCATAACCGTGTGTGTCTTTCTCTAAGCCCATAACCATGTGTGTCTTTCTTTAAGCCCATAACCGTGTGTGTCTTTCTTTAAGCCCATAACCGTGTGTGTCTTTCTTTAAGCCCATAACCATGTGTGTCTTTCTTTAAGCCCATAACCATGTGTGTCTTTCTTTAAGCCCATAACCATGTGTGTCTTTCTTTAAGCCCATAACCATGTGTGTCTTTCTTTAAGCCCATAACCGGTGTGTGTCTTTCTTTAAGCCCATAACCATGTGTGTCTTTCTTTAAGCCCATAACCATGTGTGTCTTTCTTTAAGCTCATAACAGTGTGTGTCTTTCTTTAAGCCCATAACCATGTGTGTCTTTCTTTAAGCCCATAACCATGTGTGTCTTTCTTTAAGCCCATAACCATGTGTGTCTTTCTCTAAGCCCATAACCATGTGTGTCTTTCTGTAAGCCCATAACCATGTGTGTCTTTCTTTAAGCCCATAACCATGTGTGTCTTTCTCTAAGCCCATAACCATGTGTGTCTTTCTTTAAGCCCATTACCATGTGTGTCTTTTTTTAAGCCCATAACCATGTGTGTCTTTCTTTAAGCCCATAACCATGTGTGTCTTTCTCTAAGCCCATAACCATGTGTGTCTTTCTCTAAGCCCATAACCATGTGTGTCTTTCTCTAAGCCCGTAACCGTGTGTGTCTTTCTCTAAGCCCATAACCATGTGTGTCTTTCTGTAAGCCCATAACCATGTGTGTCTTTCTTTAAGCCCATAACCATGTGTGTCTTTCTTTAAGCCCATAACCATGTGTGTCTTTCTTTAAGCCCATAACCATGTGTGTCTTTCTTTAAGCCCATAACCATGTGTGTCTTTCTTTAAGCCCATAACCAAGTGTGTCTTTCTTTAAGCCCATAACCATGTGTGTCTTTCTCTAAGCCCATAACCATGTGTGTCTTTCTCTAAGCCCATAACCGTGTGTCTTTCTCTAAGCCCATAACCGTGTGTGTCTTTCTTTAAGCCCATAACCATGTGTGTCTTTCTTTAAGCCCATAATCGTGTGTGTCTTTCTCTAAGCCCATAACCATGTGTGTCTTTCTTTAAGCCCATAACCATGTGTGTCTTTCTTTAAGCCCATAACCGTGTGTGTCTTTCTTTAAGCCCATAACCATGTGTGTCTTTCTTTAAGCCCATAACCATGTGTGTCTTTCTTTAAGCCCATAACCATGTGTGTCTTTCTTTAAGCCCATAACCATGTGTGTCTTTCTTTAAGCCCATAACCATGTGTGTCTTTCTTTAAGCCCATAACCATGTGTGTCTTTCTTTAAGCCCATAACCATGTGTGTCTTTCTTTAAGCCCATAACCATGTGTGTCTTTCTTTAAGCCCATAACCGTGGTGTGTCTTTATTTAAGCCCATAACCGTGTGTGTCTTTCTTTAAGCCCATAACCATGTGTGTCTTTCTTTAAGCCCATAACCGTGTGTGTCTTTCTTTAAGCCCATAACCATGTGTCTTTCTCTAAGCCCATAACCATGTGTGTCTTTCTCTAAGCCCATAACCATGTGTGTCTTTCTCTAAGCCCATAACCATGTGTGTCTTTCTCTAAGCCCATAACCATGTGTGTCTTTCTTTAAGCCCATAACCATATGTGTCTTTCTTTAAGCCCATAACCATGTGTGTCTTTCTTTAAGCCCATAACCATGTGTCTTTCTCTAAGCCCATAACCATGTGTGTCTTTCTCTAAGCCCATAACCATGTGTGTCTTTCTCTAAGCCCATAACCATGTGTGTCTTTCTCTAAGCCCATAACCATGTGTGTCTTTCTCTAAGCCCATAACCATGTGTGTCTTTCTTTAAGCCCATAACCATGTGTGTCTTTCTTTAAGCCCATAACCATGTGTCTTTCTAAACGCCCATAACCATGTGTGTCTTTCTCTAAGCCCATAACCATGTGTGTCTTTCTCTAAGCCCATAACCATGTGTGTCTTTCTCTAAGCCCATAACCATGTGTGTCTTTCTTTAAGCCCATAACCATATGTGTCTTTCTTTAAGCCCATAACCATGTGTGTCTTTCTTTAAGCCCATAACCATGTGTGTCTTTCTTTTAAGCCCATAACCATGTGTGTCTTTCTTTAAGCCCATAACCGTGTGTGTCTTTCTCTAAGCCCATAACCATGTGTGTCTTTCTTTAAGCCCATAACCGTGTGTGTCTTTCTTTAAGCCCATAACCGTGTGTGTCTTTCTTTAAGCCCATAACCATGTGTGTCTTTCTTTAAGCCCATAACCATGTGTGTCTTTCTTTAAGCCCATAACCATGTGTGTCTTTCTTTAAGCCCATAACCATGTGTGTCTTTCTTTAAGCCCATAACCGTGTGTGTCTTTCTTTTAAGCCCATAACCATGTGTGTCTTTCTTTAAGCCCATAACCATGTGTGTCTTTCTTTAAGCTCATAACAGTGTGTGTCTTTCTTTAAGCCCATAACCATGTGTGTCTTTCTTTAAGCCCATAACCATGTGTGTCTTTCTTTAAGCCCATAACCATGTGTGTCTTTCTCTAAGCCCATAACCATGTGTGTCTTTCTGTAAGCCCATAACCATGTGTGTCTTTCTTTAAGCCCATAACCATGTGTGTCTTTCTCTAAGCCCATAACCATGTGTGTCTTTCTTAAAGCCCATTACCATGTGTGTCTTTCTTTAAGCCCATAACCATGTGTGTCTTTCTTTAAGCCCATAACCATGTGTGTCTTTCTCTAAGCCCATAACCATGTGTGTCTTTCTCTAAGCCCATAACCATGTGTGTCTTTCTCTAAGCCCGTAACCGTGTGTGTCTTTCTCTAAGCCCATAACCATGTGTGTCTTTCTGTAAGCCCCATAACCATGTGTGTCTTTCTTTAAGCCCATAACCATGTGTGTCTTTCTTTAAGCCCATAACCATGTGTGTCTTTCTCTAAGCCCATAACCATGTGTGTCTTTCTTTAAGCCCATAACCATGTGTGTCTTTCTTTAAGCCCATAACCATGTGTGTGTCTTTCTTTAAGCCCATAACCATGTGTGTCTTTCTTTAAGCCCATAACCATGTGTGTCTTTCTTTAAGCCCATAACCATGTGTGTCTTTCTTTAAGCCCATAACCATGTGTGTTTTTCTTTAAGCCCATAACCAAGTGTGTCTTTCTTTAAGCCCATAACCATGTGTGTCTTTCTCTAAGCCCATAACCATGTGTGTCTTTCTCTAAGCCCATAACCGTGTGTCTTTCTCTAAGCCCATAACCGTGTGTGTCTTTCTTTAAGCCCATAACCATGTGTGTCTTTCTTTAAGCCCATAATCGTGTGTGTGTCTTTCTCTAAGCCCATAACCATGTGTGTCTTTCTTTAAGCCCATAACCATGTGTGTCTTTCTTTAAGCCCATAACCGTGTGTGTCTTTCTTTAAGCCCATAACCATGTGTGTCTTTCTTTAAGCCCATAACCATGTGTGTCTTTCTTTAAGCCCATAACCATGTGTGTCTTTCTTTAAGCCCATAACCGTGTGTGTCTTTCTTTAAGCCCATAACCATGTGTGTCTTTCTTTAAGCCCATAACCATGTGTGTCTTTCTTTAAGCCCATAACCATGTGTGTGTCTTTCTTTAAGCCCATAACCATGTGTGTCTTTCTTTAAGCCCATAACCATATGTGTCTTTCTTTAAGCCCATAACCGTGTGTGTCTTTATTTAAGCCCATAACCGTGTGTGTGTCTTTCTTTAAGCCCATAACCATGTGTGTCTTTCTTTAAGCCCATAACCGTGTGTGTCTTTCTTTAAGCCCATAACCATGTGTCTTTCTCTAAGCCCATAACCATGTGTGTCTTTCTCTAAGCCCATAACCATGTGTGTCTTTCTCTAAGCCCATAGCCATGTGTGTCTTTCTCTAAGCCCATAACCATGTGTGTCTTTCTTTAAGCCCATAACCATATGTGTCTTTCTTTAAGCCCATAACCATGTGTGTCTTTCTTTAAGCCCATAACCATGTGTCTTTCTCTAAGCCCATAACCATGTGTGTCTTTCTCTAAGCCCCATAACCATGTGTGTCTTTCTCTAAGCCCATAACCATGTGTGTCTTTCTCTAAGCCCATAACCATGTGTGTCTTTCTCTAAGCCCATAACCATGTGTGTCTTTCTTTAAGCCCATAACCATGTGTGTCTTTCTTTAAGCCCATAACCATGTGTCTTTCTCTAAGCCCATAACCATGTGTGTCTTTCTCTAAGCCCATAACCATGTGTGTCTTTCTCTAAGCCCATAACCATGTGTGTCTTTCTTTAAGCCCATAACCATATGTGTCTTTCTTTAAGCCCATAACCATGTGTGTCTTTCTTTAAGCCCATAACCATGTGTGTCTTTCTTTAAGCCCATAACCATGTGTGTCTTTCTTTAAGCCCATAACCGTGTGTGTCTTTCTCTAAGCCCATAACCATGTGTGTCTTTCTTTAAGCCCATAACCGTGTGTGTCTTTCTTTAAGCCCATAACCGTGTGTGTCTTTCTTTAAGCCCATAACCATGTGTGTCTTTCTTTAAGCCCATAACCATGTGTGTCTTTCTTTAAGCCCATAACCATGTGTGTCTTTCTTTTAAGCCCATAACCATGTGTGTCTTTCTTTAAGCCCATAACCGTGTGTGTCTTTCTTTAAGCCCATAACCATGTGTGTCTTTCTTTAAGCCCATAACCATGTGTGTCTTTCTTTAAGCCCATAACCGTGTGTGTCTTTCTTTAATCCCATAACCATGTGTGTCTTTCTTTAAGCCCCATAACCATGTGTGTCTTTCTTTAAGTCCATAACCATGTGTGTCTTTCTCTAAGCTTCCATAACCATGTGTGTCTTTCTGTAAGCCCATAACCATGTGTGTCTTTCTTTAAGCCCATAACCATGTGTGTCTTTCTCTAAGCCCATAACCATGTGTGTCTTTCTTTAAGCCCATTACCATGTGTGTCTTTCTTTAAGCCCATAACCATGTGTGTCTTTCTTTAAGCCCATAACCATGTGTGTCTTTCTCTAAGCCCATAACCATGTGTGTCTTTCTCTAAGCCCATAACCATGTGTGTCTTTCTCTAAGCCCGTAACCGTGTGTGTCTTTCTCTAAGCCCATAACCATGTGTGTCTTTCTGTAAGCCCATAACCATGTGTGTCTTTCTTTAAGCCCATAACCATGTGTGTCTTTCTTTAAGCCCATAACCATGTGTGTCTTTCTCTAAGCCCATAACCATGTGTGTCTTTCTTTAAGCCCATAACCATGTGTGTCTTTCTTTAAGCCCATAACCATGTGTGTCTTTCTTTAAGCCCATAACCATGTGTGTCTTTCTTTAAGCCCATAACCATGTGTGTCTTTCTTTAAGCCCATAACCATGTGTGTCTTTCTTTAAGCCCATAACCATGTGTGTCTTTCTTTAAGCCCATAACCAAGTGTGTCTTTCTTTAAGCCCATAACCATGTGTGTCTTTCTCTAAGCCCATAACCATGTGTGTCTTTCTCTAAGCCCATAACCGTGTGTCTTTCTCTAAGCCCATAACCGTGTGTGTCTTTCTTTAAGCCCATAACCATGTGTGTCTTTCTTTAAGCCCATAATCGTGTGTGTCTTTCTCTAAGCCCATAACCATGTGTGTCTTTCTTTAAGCCCATAACCATGTGTGTCTTTCTTTTTCCAAGATGGCGTAGCAGTACGGTCGCTTTTATTTTTCGTCCTGTGTAAATATCCCGTTTCTTGTTTTTTTGTCTATATTTCTAAATTTTTTACTTTCACTCTTTAACTAAATATACTCTCCTGCAACCCGCCTCACCCAACGTGGAAAGGATTCTATTATTTCTTTATAACTTTCATCAAGAACCGTAAGCTGAAACGTGTGTAGCCGCAATCTGAATTGGCTACCTGCTATTAGTTACCGTTAGCGTCTCCACCACTGTCCGTGGCCTACACTATCCACCAGCCAGCTCTAGCTAGCCTGGACAATTAATCGGCCAGTCTGCACAGCGTGCTATCGACCCAGCGTGCTATCGACCCATAGCTTATTGGACTTTCTGCCGGAATCACTGGACCCTAGCGCCGGATCATCACAACCAGCTAGCTAGCTGCAACTAAATGGCTACGTGTTATTAGTCACTGTTAGCGTCTTCATCTTTGTCCGTGGCCTACACTATCCACCAGCCAGCTCTAGCTAGCCTGGACAATTGTCGGCCAGTCTGCACAGCGTGCTATCGACCCAGCGTGCTATCGACCCATAGCTTATTGGACTTTCTGCCGGAATCACTGGACCCTAGCGCCGGATCATCACAACCAGCTAGCTAGCTGCAACCTGTTGCTGGCTGATACCATTGCCATATAGCAAGCACCAGTTAGCCTTGAGCTAGCCTGCTAGCTCCCTGCTAGCTGTGCTGAAGCACCAATTTGAACTGCTCTCGGACTCACATATTGCTGTTCACTGGACCTTATGATCACTCAGCTGCACAGCTGATGCCTGCTGGACTGTTCCTTTACACGGTACTCTGTCCTGTTTTTTCTGTTTAGTCTTAGCCCAAACGTTATCGCTATTTCCAGTTGTGTCTTAGCTCTCTCTAATAACACGTGACTGCTTTATGCCTCTCTCCTATGTCAATTATGCCTTGCCTATTGCTGTTTGGGTTAGTTCTTATTATACAATTTCAATGTAGAACCCCTAGTCCCTCTCAAACTGTCTCATATAGTTCCTTTGTTCCCCCCATACACGCCGAGACCGGCTCAATCGATGCCTCCAATGATGCTATCTCTTTCATTGTTACCCAACACTTAGGATTACCTGAACTGTACTCATATCCTTCCATATCCTTTTCTGTACATAATGCCCTGAATCTTTTCTACAACGCCCGGAGAACTGCCCCCTTTATTCTATGTACCCAACGCACTAGAAGACCAGTTCTTAAAGCCTTTAGTCGTATCCTTATTCTACTCCTCCTCTGTTCCTCTGGTGATGTAGAGGCTAACCCAGGCCCTGCAGCCCCCAGTATCACTCCTACTCCCCAGGAGCTATCATTTATTGACTTCTGTAACCGTAAAAGTCTTGGTTTTCTGCACATAAATATCAGAAGCCTCCTTCCTAAGTTTGAGTTATTCACTGCGTTAGCACACTCCGCCAACCCT
Source organism: Coregonus clupeaformis (assembly GCF_020615455.1). Classification (NCBI taxonomy): domain Eukaryota; kingdom Metazoa; phylum Chordata; class Actinopteri; order Salmoniformes; family Salmonidae; genus Coregonus; species Coregonus clupeaformis. Next base: position 7,163,977 of record NC_059215.1, read on the forward strand.
GATGTTCTAGCAGTGTCTGAATCCTGGCTTAGAAGGCCACCAAAAATTCTGAAATTTCCATCCACAACTATAACATTTTCCGTCTAGATAGAACTGCCAAAGGGGGGTGGAGTTGCAATCTACTGTAGAGATAGCCTGCAGAGCTCCATCATACTATCCAGGTCTGTGCCCAAACAGTTTGAGCTTTTAGTTCTAAAAATCCACCTTTCCAGAAATAAATCTCTCACTGTTGCCGCTTGCTACAGACCCCCCTCAGCCCCCAGCTGTGCCCTGGACACCATATGTGAACTGATTGCCCCCCCATCTATCCCTCAGAGTTCGTACTGCTTGGTGACCTAAATTGGGATATGCTTAATACCCCAGCCATCCTACAATCCAAGCTAGATGCCCTCAACCTCACGCAAATTATCAACGAACCTACCAGGTACAACCCTAAATCCGTAAACATGGGTACCCTCATAGATATCATCCTGACTAACTTACCCTCTAAATACACCTCCGCTGTCTTCAACCAGGATCTCAGCGATCACTGCCTTATTGCCTGCGTCCGTAACGGGTCCGCGGTCAAACGACCACCCCTCATCACTGTCAAACGCTCCCAAAAACACTTCAGCGAGCAGGCCTTCCTAATTGACCTGGCCCAGGTATCCTGGATGGATATAGATCTCATTCCGTCAGTAGAGGATGCCTGGTTGTTCTTTAAAAGTAATTTCCTCTCAATCTTAAATAGACATGCCCCATTCAAAAATACAGAACTAAGAACAGATATAGCCCTGGTTCTCCTCAGACTTGACTGCCCTTGACCAGCACAAAAAACATCCTGTGGCGTACTGCATTAGCATCAAATAGCCCCGTGATATGCAACTTTTCAGGGAAGTTAGGAACCAATATACACAAGCAGTTAGGAAAGCAAAGGCTAACTTTTTCAAACAGAAATTTGCATCCTGTAGCACTAACTCCAAAAAGTTTTGGGACACTGTAAAGTCCATGGAAAATAAGAGCACTTCCTCCCAGCTGCCCACTGCACTGAGGCTAGGAAACACTATCACCACCGATAAATCTACAATAATCGAGAATTTCAACAAGCATTTTGCTACGGCTGGCCATGCTTTCCACCTGGCTACCACTACCCCGGCCACCAGCTCTGCACCCTCCGCTGCAACTTGCCCATGCCCCCCGCTTCTCCTTCACACAAATCCAGACAGCTGATGTTCTAAAAGAGCTGCAAAATCTGGACCCCTACAAATCATCTGGACTAGACAATCTGGACCCTTTCTTTCTAAAACTAGCCACGAAATTGTCGCAACCCCTATTACTAGCCTGTTCAACCTCTCTTTCGTAACGTCTGAGATCCCCAGAGATTGGAAAGCTGCCGCGGTCATCCCCCTCTTCAAAGGGGGTGACACTCTAGATCCAAACTGTTACAGACCCATATCCATCCTGCCCTGCCTTTCAAAAGTTTTTGAAAGCCAAGTCAACAAACAGATCACCAACCATTTGAATCCCACCGTACCTTCTCTGCTATGCAATCCGGTTTCCGAGCTGGTCATGGGTGCACTTCAGCCACGCTCAAGGTCCTAAATGATATTATAACCGCGATCGATAATAGACAGTACTGTGCAGCCGTTTTCATTGACCTGGCCAAGGCTTTCGACTCTGTCAACCACCGCATTCTTATTGGCAGACTAAATAGCCTTGGTTTCTCTAATGACTGCCTCGCCTGGTTCACCAACTACTTCTCAGATAGAGTTCAATGTGTCAAATCGAGGGCCTGTTGTCTGGACCTATGGCAGTCTCTATGGGGGTGCCACAGGGTTCAATTCTTGGGCCAACTCTTTTCTCTGTGTATATCAATGACGTCGCTCTTGCTGCTGGTGACTCTCAGATCCACCTCTACGCAGACGACACCATTTTGTATACATCTGGCCCTTCATTGGACACTGTGTTAACAAACCTCCAAATCGAGCTTCAATTCCATACAACACTCCTTCAGTAGCCTCCAACTGCTCTTAAACACTAGTAAAACAAAATGCATGCTCTTCAACCGAACGCTGCTTGCACCCGCCCACCCGACTAGAATCACTACTCTAGGACGGGTCTGACCTAGAGTACGTGGACAACTACAAATATCTAGGTGTCTGGTTAGACTGTAAACTCTCCTTCCAGACTCACATTAAGAATCTCCAATCCAAAGTTAAATCTAGAATCGGTTTCCCTATTTCGCAACAAAGCCTCCTTCACTCATGCTGCCAAACATGCCCTTGTAAAACTGACTATCCTACCGATCCTTGACTTCGGCGATGTCATTTACAAAATAGCCTCCAACACTCTACTCAGCAAATTGGATGTTGTCTATCACAGTGCCATCCGTTTGTCTCCAAAGCCCCATATAATACCCACCACTGTGACCTGTACGCTCTTGTTGGCTGGTCCTCACTACATATTCGTCGCCAAACCCACTGGCTCCAGGCCATCTATAAATCACTGCTAGGCAAATCCCCGCCTTATCTTAGCTCATTGGTCACCATAGCAACACCCACCCGTAGTCTGCGCTCCAGCGAGTATATCTCACTGGTCATCCCCAAAGCCAACACCTCCTTTGGCCGCAATTCCTTCCAGTTCTCTGCTGCCAATGACTGGAACAAACTGCAAAAATCTCTGAAGCTGGAGACGCTTATCTCCCTCACTAACTTTAGGCATCAGTTGTCAGAGCACCTTACCGATCACTGCACCTGTACACAGCCCATCTGAAATTAGCTCGCCCAACTACCTCATCCCTATATTGTTATTTATTTTGCTCATCTGTACCCCAGTATCTCTATTTGCACATCATCTCTTGCACATCATTCCAGTGTTAATACTAAATTGTAATTATTTTGCACTATAGCCTATTTTATTGCCTTACCTCCATAACTTGCTAAATTTGCACACTGTATATTAATTGTATTTCTGTTGTATTTTTTTGATTTTTGTTTGTTTTACCCCATATGTAACTCTGTGTTGTTGTTTTTATCGCGACTGCTATGCTTTATCTTGGCCAGGTCGCAGTTGTAAATGAGAACTTGTTCTCAACTGGTTTACCTGGTTAAATAAAGGTGAAATAAAAAAATAAAATAAAATAAAAATAAGCCCATAACCGTGTGTGTCTTTCTTTAAGCCCATAACCATGTGTGTCTTTCTTTAAGCCCATAACCATGTGTGTCTCTTTAAGCCCATAACCATGTGTGTCTTTCTTTAAGCCCATAACCGTGTGTGTCTTTCTTTAAGCCCATAACCATGTGTGTCTTTCTTTAAGCCCATAACCAGTGTGTCTTTCTTTAAGCCCATAACCATGTGTGTCTTTCTTTAAGCCCATAACCGTGTGTGTCTTTCTTTAAGCCCATAACCATATGTGTCTTTCTTTAAGCCCATAACCGTGTGTGTCTTTATTTAAGCCCATAACCGTGTGTGTCTTTCTTTAAGCCCATAACCATGTGTGTCTTTCTTTAAGCCCATAACCGTGTGTGTCTTTCTTTAAGCCCATAACCATGTGTCTTTCTCTAAGCCCATAACCATGTGTGTCTTTCTCTAAGCCCATAACCATGTGTGTCTTTCTCTAAGCCCATAGCCATGTGTGTCTTTCTCTAAGCCCATAACCATGTGTGTCTTTCTTTAAGCCCATAACCATATGTGTCTTTCTTTAAGCCCATAACCATGTGTGTCTTTCTTTAAGCCCATAACCATGTGTCTTTCTCTAAGCCCATAACCATGTGTGTCTTTCTTTAAGCCCATAACCATGTGTGTCTTTCTCTAAGCCCATAACCATGTGTGTCTTTCTGTAAGCCCCATAACCATGTGTGTCTTTCTTTAAGCCCATAACCATGTGTGTCTTTCTCTAAGCCCATAACCATGTGTGTCTTTCTTTAAGCCCATTACCATGTGTGTCTTTCTTTAAGCCCATAACCATGTGTGTCTTTCTTTAAGCCCATAACCATGTGTGTCTTTCTCTAAGCCCATAACCATGTGTGTCTTTCTCTAAGCCCATAACCATGTGTGTCTTTCTCTAAGCCCACGTAACCGTGTGTGTCTTTCTCTAAGCCCATAACCATGTGTGTCTTTCTGTAAGCCCATAACCATGTGTGTCTTTCTTTAAGCCCATAACCATGTGTGTCTTTCTTTAAGCCCATAACCATGTGTGTCTTTCTTTAAGCCCATAACCATGTGTGTCTTTCTTTAAGCCCATAACCATGTGTGTCTTTCTTTAAGCCCATAACCAAGTGTGTCTTTCTTTAAGCCCATAACCATGTGTGTCTTTCTCTAAGCCCATAACCATGTGTGTCTTTCTCTAAGCCCATAACCGTGTGTCTTTCTCTAAGCCCATAACCGTGTGTGTCTTTCTTTAAGCCCATAACCATGTGTGTCTTTCTTTAAGCCCATAATCGTGTGTGTCTTTCTCTAAGCCCATAACCATGTGTGTCTTTCTTTAAGCCCATAACCATGTGTGTCTTTCTTTAAGCCCATAACCGTGTGTGTCTTTCTTTAAGCCCATAACCATGTGTGTCTTTCTTTAAGCCCATAACCATGTGTGTCTTTCTTTAAGCCCATAACCATGTGTGTCTTTCTTTAAGCCCATAACCCGTGTGTGTCTTTCTTTTAAGCCCATAACCATGTGTGTCTTTCTTTAAGCCCATAACCATGTGTGTCTTTCTTTAAGCCCATAACCATGTGTGTCTTTCTTTAAGCCCATAACCATGTGTGTCTTTCTTTAAGCCCATAACCATATGTGTCTTTCTTTAAGCCCATAACCGTGTGTGTCTTTATTTAAGCCCATAACCGTGTGTGTCTTTCCTTTAAGCCCATAACCATGTGTGTCTTTCTTTAAGCCCATAACCGTGTGTCTTTCTTTAAGCCCATAACCAGTGTGTCTTTCTCTAAGCCCATAACCATGTGTGTCTTTCTCTAAGCCCATAACCATGTGTGTCTTTCTCTAAGCCCATAACCATGTGTGTCTTTCTCTAAGCCCATAACCATGTGTGTCTTTCTTTAAGCCCATAACCATATGTGTCTTTCTTTAAGCCCATAACCATGTGTGTCTTTCTTTAAGCCCATAACCATGTGTCTTTCTCTAAGCCCATAACCATGTGTTCTTTCTCTAAGCCCATAACCATGTGTGTCTTTCTCTAAGCCCATAACCATGTGTGTCTTTCTCTAAGCCCATAACCATGTGTGTCTTTCTCTAAGCCCATAACCATGTGTGTCTTTCTTTAAGCCCCATAACCATGTGTGTCTTTCTTTTAAGCCCATAACCATGTGTCTTTCTCTAAGCCCATAACCATGTGTGTCTTTCTCTAAGCCCATAACCATGTGTGTCTTTCTCTAAGCCCATAACCATGTGTGTCTTTCTCTAAGCCCATAACCATGTGTGTCTTTCTTTAAGCCCATAACCATATGTGTCTTTCTTTAAGCCCATAACCATGTGTGTCTTTCTTTGAAGCCCATAACTATGTGTGTCTTTCTTTAAGCCCATAACCATGTGTGTCTTTCTTTAAGCCCATAACCGTGTGTGTCTTTCTCTAAGCCCATAACCATGTGTGTCTTTCTTTAAGCCCATAACCGTGTGTGTCTTTCTTTAAGCCCATAAACCGTGTGTGTCTTTCTTTAAGCCCATAACCATGTGTGTCTTTCTTTTAAGCCCATAACCATGTGTGTCTTTCTTTAAGCCCATAACCATGTGTGTCTTTCTTTAAGCCCATAACCATGTGTGTCTTTCTTAAGCCCATAACCGTGTGTGTCTTTCTTTAAGCCCATAACCATGTGTGTCTTTCTTTAAGCCCATAACCATGTGTGTCTTTCTTTAAGCTCATAACAGTGTGTGTCTTTCTTTAAGCCCATAACCATGTGTGTCTTTCTTTAAGCCCATAACCATGTGTGTCTTTTCTTTAAGCCCATAACCATGTGTGTCTTTCTCTAAGCCCATAACCATGTGTGTCTTTCTGTAAGCCCATAACCATGTGTGTCTTTCTTTAAGCCCATAACCATGTGTGTCTTTTCTCTAAGCCCATAACCATGTGTGTCTTTCTTTAAGCCCATTACCATGTGTGTCTTTCTTTAAGCCCATAACCATGTGTGTCTTTCTTTAAGCCCATAACCATGTGTGTCTTTCTCTACCATAACCATGTGTGTCTTTCTCTAAGCCCATAACCATGTGTGTCTTTCTCTAAGCCCGTAACCAGTGTGTGTCTTTCTCTAAGCCCATAACCATGTGTGTCTTTCTGTAAGCCCATAACCATGTGTGTCTTTCTTTAAGCCCATAACCATGTGTGTCTTTCTTTAAGCCCATAACCATGTGTGTCTTTCTCTAAGCCCATAACCATGTGTGTCTTTCTTTAAGCCCATAACCATGTGTGTCTTTCTTTAAGTCCCATAACCATGTGTGTCTTTCTTTAAGCCCATAACCATGTGTGTCTTTCTTTAAGCCCATAACCATGTGTGTCTTTCTTTAAGCCCATAACCATGTGTGTCTTTTCTTTAAGCCCATAACCATGTGTGTCTTTCTTTAAGCCCATAACCAAGTGTGTCTTTCTTTAAGCCCATAACCATGTGTGTCTTTCTCTAAGCCCATAACCATGTGTGTCTTTCTCTAAGCCCATAACCGTGTGTCTTTCTCTAAGCCCATAACCGTGTGTGTCTTTCTTTAAGCCCATAACCATGTGTGTCTTTCTTTAAGCCCATAATCGTGTGTGTCTTTCTCTAAGCCCATAACCATGTGTGTCTTTCTTTAAGCCCATAACCATGTGTGTCTTTCTTTAAGCCCATAACCGTGTGTGTCTTTCTTTAAGCCCATAACCATGTGTGTCTTTCTTTAAAGCCCATAACCATGTGTGTCTTTCTTTTAAGCCCATAACCATGTGTGTCTTTCTTTAAGCCCATAACCGTGTGTGTCTTTCTTTACATAACCATGTGTGTCTTTCTTTAAGCCCATAACCATGTGTGTCTTTCTTTAAGCCCATAACCATGTGTGTCTTTCTTTAAGCCCATAACCATGTGTGTCTTTCTTTAAGCCCATAACCATATGTGTTCTTTCTTTAAGCCCATAACCGTGTGTGTCTTTATTTAAGCCCATAACCGTGTGTGTCTTCTTTAAGCCCATAACCATGTGTGTCTTTCTTTAAGCCCATAACCGTGTGTGTCTTTCTTTAAGCCCCATAACCATGTGTCTTTCTCTAAGCCCATAACCATGTGTGTCTTTCTCTAAGCCCATAACCATGTGTGTCTTTCTCTAAGCCCATAGCCATGTGTGTCTTTCTCTAAGCCCATAACCATGTGTGTCTTTCTTTAAGCCCATAACCATATGTGTCTTTCTTTAAGCCCATAACCATGTGTGTCTTTCTTTAAGCCCATAACCATGTGTCTTTCTCTAAGCCCATAACCATGTGTGTCTTTCTCTAAGCCCATAACCATGTGTGTCTTTCTCTAAGCCCATAACCATGTGTGTCTTTCTCTAAGCCCATAACCATGTGTGTCTTTCTCTAAGCCCATAACCATGTGTGTCTTTCTTTAAGCCCCATAACCATGTGTGTCTTTCTTTAAGCCCATAACCATGTGTCTTTCTCTAAGCCCATAACCATGTGTGTCTTTCTCTAAGCCCATAACCATGTGTGTCTTTCTCTAAGCCCATAACCAGTGTGTCTTTCTTTAAGTCCATAACCATATGTGTCTTTCTTTAAGCCCATAACCATGTGTGTCTTTCTTTAAGCCCATAACCATGTGTGTCGCTTCCATAACCACAGGTTTTCTTTAAGCCCATAACCATGTGTGTCTTTCTCTAAGCCCATAACCGTGTGTGTCTTTCTCTAAGCCCATAACCATGTGTGTCTTTCTTTTAAGCCCATAACCGTGTGTGTCTTTCTTTAAGCCCATAACCGTGTGTGTCTTTCTTTAAGCCCATAACCATGTGTGTCTTTCTTTAAGCCCATAACCATGTGTGTCTTTCTTTAAGCCCATAACCATGTGTGTCTTTCTTTAAGCCCATAACCATGTGTGTCTTTAAGCCCATAACCATGTGTGTCTTTCTTTAAGCCCATAACCATGTGTGTCTTTCTTTGCCTATAACCATGTGTGTCTTTCTTTAAGCCCATAACCGTGTGTGTCTTTCTTTAATCCCATAACCATGTGTGTCTTTCTTTAAGCCCATAACCATGTGTGTCTTTCTTTAAGCCCATAACCATGTGTGTCTTTCTCTAAGCCCATAACACATGTGTGTCTTTCTGCTAAGCCCATAACCATGTGTGTCTTTCTTTAAGCCCATAACCATGTGTGTCTTTCTCTAAGCCCATAACCATGTGTGTCTTTCTTTAAGCCCATTTAACCATGTGTGTCTTTCTTTAAGCCCATAACCATGTGTG